>NC_135643.1:16722500-16850000 GCF_053574225.1 Canis aureus
GATGGACACTGCGGCTCCTTCCACAGTTTGGCTACTGTGGACATTGCTGCTATAAACATCGGGGTGCAGGTGTCCCGGGATTTCATTACATCTGTATCTTTTGGGTAAACCCCCAACAGTGCAATTGCTGGGTCGTAGGTCAGGTCTATTTTTAACTCTTTGAGGAACCTCCACACAGTTTTCCAGAGTGGCTGCACCAGTTCACATTCCCACCAACAGTGCAGGAGGGTTCCCTTATCTCCACATCCTCTCCAACATTTTTGGTTTCCTGCCTTGTTAATTTGCCCCATTCTCACTGGTGTGAGGTGGGATCTCATTGTGGTTTGGATTTGTATTTCCCTGAGGGCAAGTGATGCAGAGCATTTTCTCATGTGTGTGTTGACCATGTCTATGTCTTCCTCTGTGAGATTTCTGTTCATGTCTTTTGCCCATTTCATGATTGGATTGTTTGTTTCTTTGGTGTTGAGTTTAAGAAGTTCTTTATAGATCTTGGAAACTAGCCCTTTATCTGATACGTCATTTGCAAATCTCTTCTCCCATTCTGTAGGTTGTCTTTTAGTTTTGTTGACTGTATCCTTTGCTGTGCAAAAGCTTCTTATCTTGATGAAGTCCCAATAGTTCATTTTTGCTTTTGTTTCTTTTGCCTTCTTGCAGGAAGTTGCTATGGCTGAGTTCAAAAAGGGTGTTGCCTGTTTTCTCCTCTAGGATTTTGATGGAATCTTGTCTCACATTTAGATCTTTCATCCATTATGAGTTTATCTTTGTGTATGGTGCAAGAGAGTGGTCTAGTTTCATTCTCTGCATGTGGATGTCCAATTTTCCCAGCACCATTTATTGAAGAGACTGTCTTTCTTCCAATGGAGAGTCTTTCCTCCTTTATCGAATATTAGTTGACCATAAAGTTGAGGGTCCACTTCTGGGTTCTCTATTCTGTTCCATTGATCTATGTGTCTGTTTTTGTGCCAGTACCACACTGTCTTGATGACCACAGCTTTATAGTACAACCTGAGATCTGGCATTGTATTGCCCCCAGATATGGTTTTCTTTTTTAAAATTCCCCTGGCTATTCTGGGTCTTTTCTGATTCCACACAAATCTTTTTTTTTAATTTATTTTTTATTGGTGTTCAATTTACCAACATACAGAATAACCCCCAGTGCCCGTCACCCATTCACTCCCACCCCCCACCCTCCTCCCCTTCTACCACCCCTAGTTCGTTTCCCAGAGTTAGCAATCTTTACGTTCTGTCTCCCTTTCTGATATTTCCCACACATTTCTTCTCCCTTCCCTTCTATTCCCTTTCATTATTATTTATATTCCCCAAATGAATGAGAACATACAATGTTTGTCCTTCTCCGATTGACTTACTTCACTCAGCATAATACCCTCCAGTTCTACCCACGTTGAAGCAAATGGTGGGTATTTGTCATTTCTAATGGCTGAATAATATTCCATTGTATACATAGACCACATCTTCTTTATCCATTCATCTTTCGATGGACACCGGGGCTCCTTCCACAGTTTGGCTATTGTGGACATTGCTGCTAGAAACAGTGGGGTGCAGGTGTCCCAGCGTTTCATTGCATCTGTATCTTTGGGGTAAATCCCCAACAGTGCAATTGCTGGGTCGTAGGGCAGGTCTATTTTTAACTCTTTGAGGGACCTCCACACAGTTTTCCAGAGTGGCTGCACCAGTTCACATTCCCACCAACAGTGTAAGAGGGTTCCCTTTTCTCCGCATCCTCTCCAACATTTGTGGTTTCCTGCCTTGTTAATTTTCCCCATTCTCACTGGTGTGAGGTGGTATCTCATTGTGGTTTGGATTTGTATTTCCCTGAGGGCAAGTGATGCAGAGCATTTTCTCATGTGCGTGTTGGCCATGTCTATGTCTTCCTCTGTGAGATTTCTGTTCATGTCTTTTGCCCATTTCATGATTGGATTGTTTGTTTCTTTGGTGTTGAGTTTAAGAAGTTCTTTATAGATCTTGGAAACTAGCCCTTTATCTGATATGTCATTTGCAAATATCTTCTCCCATTCTGTAGGTTGCCTTTTAGTTTTGTGACTGTATCCTTTGCTGTGCAAAAGCTTCTTATCTTGATGAAGTCCCAATAGTTCATTTTTGCTTTTGTTTCTTTTGCCTTCGTGGATGTATCTTGCAAGAAGTTACTATGGCTGAGTTCAAAAGGGGTGTTGCCTGTGTTCTTCTCTAGGATTTTGATGGAATCTTGTCTCACATTTAGATCTTTCATCCATTTTGAGTGTATCTTTGTGTATGGTGCAAGAGAGTGGTCTAGTTTCATTCTTCTGCATGTGGATGTCCAATTTTCCCAGCACCATTTATTGAAGAGACTGTCTTTCTTCCAGTGGAGAGTCTTTCCTCCTTTATCGAATATTAGTTGACCATAAAGTTGAGGGTCCACCTCTGGGTTCTCTATTCTGTTCCATTGATCTATGTGTCTGTTTTTGTGCCAGTACCACACTGTCTTGATGACCACAGCTTTGTAGTACATCCTGAAATCTGGCATTGTGATGCCCCCAGCTATGGTTTTCTTTTTTAAAATCCCCCTGGCTATTCTGGGTCTTTTCTGATTCCACACAAATCTTAAAATAATTTGTTCTAACTCTCTGAAGAAAGTCCATGGTATTTTGATAGGGATTGCATTAAACGTGTATATTGCCCTGGGTAACATTGACAATTCCACAATATTAATTCTGCCAATCCATGAGCATGGAATATTTTTCCATCTCTTTGTGTCTTCCTCAATTTCTTTCAGAAGTGTTCTATAGTTTTTAGGGTATAGATCCTTTACCTCTTTGGTTAGGTTTATTCCTAGGTATCTTATGCTTTGGGGTGCAATTGTAAATGGGATTGACTCCTTAATTTCTCTTTCTTCAGTCTCATTGTTAGTGTATAGAAATGCCACTGATTTCTCGGCATTGATTTTGTATCCTGCCACGCTACCAAATTGCTGTATGAGTACTAGCAATCTTGGGGTGGAGACTTTTGGGTTTTCTATGAAGAGTATCATGTCATCAGTGAAGAGGGAGAGTTTGACTTCTTCTTTGCCAATTTGAATGCCTTTAATGTCTTTTTGTTGTCTGATTGCTGAGGCTAGGACTTCCAGTACTATGTTGAATAGCAGTGGTGAGAGTGGACATCCCTGTCTTGTTCCTGATCTTAGGGGAAAGGCTACCAGTGCTTCCTCATTGAGAATGATATTTGCTGTGGGCTTTTCATAGATGGCTTTTAAGATGTTGAGGAATGTTCCCTCTATCCCTACTATCTGAAGAGTTTTGATCAGGAATGGATGCTGTTCTCTGCATCTAATGAGAGGATCATATGGTTCTTGGTTTTTCTCTTGCTGATATGATGAATCACATTGATTGTTTTACGGGTGTTGAACCAGCCTTGTGTCCCAGGAATAAATCCTACATGGTCATGGTGAATAATTTTTTTAATGTGTTGTTGGATCCTATTGGCCAGTATCTTGTTGAGAATTTTTGCATCCATGTTCTTCAGGGATATTGGTCTGTAATTCTCCTTTTTGGTGGGGTCTTTGTCTGGTTTTGGAATTAAGGTGATGCTGGCCTCATAGAACGAATTTGGAAGTACCCCATGTCTTTCTATCTTTCCAAACAGCTT
Organism: Canis aureus; assembly: GCF_053574225.1. NCBI lineage: Eukaryota > Metazoa > Chordata > Mammalia > Carnivora > Canidae > Canis > Canis aureus. The sequence goes on from NC_135643.1 coordinate 16,726,143, forward strand.
TAGTAGAATAGGTATGGTTTCTTCTTTAAACTTTTGATAGAATTCCCCTGGGAAGCCATCTGGCCCTGGACTTTTGTGTCTTGGGAGGTTTTTGATGACTGCTTCAATGTCCTCCCTGGTTATTGGCCTGTTAAGGTTTTCTATTTCTTCCTGTTCCAGTTTTGGTAGTTTGTGGCTTTAGGAATGCGTCAATTTCTTCTAGATTGCCTAATTAATGGCGTATAGCTGTTCATAATATGTTTTTAAAATCGTTTGTATTTCCTTGGTGTTGGTAGTGGTCTCTCCTTTCTCATTCATGATTTTATTTTATTTTATTTTTTTAATTTTTTTAATTTTTATTTATTTACAATAGTCACAGAGAGAGAGAGAGAGAGAGAGAGGCAGTGACATAGGCAGAGGGAGAAGCAGGCTCCATGCACCGGGAGCCTGATGTGGGATTCGATCCTGGGTCTCCAGGATCGCACCCTGGGCCAAAGGCAGGCTCCAAACCACTGCACCACCCAGGGATCCCCTCATCATGATTTTATTAATTTGAGTCTTCTCTCTCTTCTTTTTAATAAGGCAGGCTAATGGTTTATCTATCTTATTAATTCTTTCAAAGAACCAACTCCTGGTTCTGTTGATCTGTCCACAGTTCTTCTGGTCTCGATTTCATTGAGTTCTGCTTGAATCTTTATTAACTCTCTTCTTCTGCCGGGTGTAGGATCTATTTGCTGTTTTTTCTCTAGCTCCTTTATGTGTAAGGTTAGCTTTTGTATTTGAGTTCTTTCCAGCTTTTGAATGGATGCTTGTATTGCGATATATTTTCCCCTTAGGACTGCTTTTGCTGCATCCCAAAGATTTTGAATGGTTGTATCTTCATTCTCATTAGTTTCCATGAATCTTTTTTAATTCTTCCTTAATTTCCTGGTTGACCCTTTCATCTTTTAGCAGGATGGTCCTTAACCTCCACGTGTTTGAGGTCCTTCCAAACTTCTTGTTGTGATTTAGTTCTAATTTCAAGGCATTATGGTCTCAGAATATGCAGGGGACAATCCCAATCTTTTGGTATCGGTTCAGACCCGATTTGTGACCCAGTATGTGGTCTATCCTGGAGAAAGTTCCATGTGCACTTGAGAAGACTGTGTATTCAGTTGAGTTTGGATGTAAAGTTCTGTAGATATCTGTGAAATCCATCTGGTCCAGTGTACCATTTAAAGCTCTCGTTTCTTTGGAGATGTTGTGTTTAGAAGACCTATTGAGTGTAGAAAGCGCTAGATTGAAGTCACCAAGTATAAGTGTATTATGATCTAAGTATGCCTTAACTTTGGTTATTAATTGATATATTTGGGAGCTCCCACATTCGGAGCATATATATTGAGGATTGTTAAGTGTTCTTGTTGGATTGATCCTTTAAGTATGATATAGTGTCCCTCGTCATCTCTCACTACAGTCTTCAGGGTAAATTTTAGTTTATCTGATATAAGGATGGCTACCCCTGCTTTCTTTTGAGGACCATTTGAATGGTAAATGGTTCTCCAACCTTTTATTTTCAGGCTGTAGGTGTCCTTCTGTCTAAGATGAGTCTCTCGTAGACAGCAAATAGATGGGTCCTGCTTTTTTATCCAGTCTGAAACCCTGCGCCTTTTGATGGGGTCATTAAGCCCGTTCACGTTCAGAGTTACTATTGAAAGATATGAGTTTAGTGTCATCATGATATCTATTCAGTCCTTGTTTTTGTGGATTGTTCCACTGAACTTCTTAAAGGGGAATTTTAAGAGTCCCCTTACAATTTCTTGCAGAGCTGGTTTGGAGGTCACATATTCTTTCAGCTTCCTGCCTGTCTTGGAAGCTCTTTATCTCTCCTTCCATTTTGAATGAGAGCCTTGCTGGATAAAGTATTCTTGGGTGCATGTTCTTCTCATTTAGGACCCTGAATGTATCCTGCCAGCCCTTTCTGGCCTGCCAGGTCTCTGTGGAGAGGTCTGCTGTTACCGCAATACTCCTTCCCATAAATGTCAGGGATTTCTTGTCTCTTGCTGCTTTAAGGATCTTCTCTTTATCTTTGGAATTTGCAAGCTTCACTATTAAATGTCAAGGTGTTGAATGGTTTTTATTGATTTTATGGGGGGATCTCTCTATTTCCTGGATCTGAATGCCTGTTTCCCTTCCCAGATTAGGAAAGTTTTCATCTAGGATTTGTTCAAATACATATTCTGGCCCTCTGTCCCTTTCGGCACCCTCGGGAACCCCAATTAAACGTAGGTTTTTCTTCCTCAGGCTGTCGTTTATTTCCCTTAATCTTTCTTCATGGTCTTTTAATTGTTTGTCTCTTTTTTCCTCAGTTTCCCTCTTTGACATCAACTTGTCTTCTATGTCACTCACTTGTTCTTCCACTTCATTAACCCTCGTCGTTAGGATTTCTAGTTTGGATTGCATCTCATTCAATTGATTTTTAATTTCTGCCTGATTGGATCTAAATTCTGCAGTCATGAAATCTCTTGAGTCCTTTATGCTTTTTTCTAGAGCCACCAGTAGCTATATAATAGTGCTTCTGAATTTGCTTTCTGACATTGAATTGTAATCCAGATTTTGTAACTCTGTGGGAGAGAGGACTGTTTCTGATTCTTTCTTTTGAGGTGAGGTTTTCCTTCTAGTCATTTTGCTCAGTGCAGAGTGACCAAAAACAAGTTGTATTGGGAAAAGGAGAAAGAGAGAGGAGAGAAAGAAGGAAAGAAAAGAGAAAAAGAAAAAAGAAAAAGAAAGAAAGCAAAAAGAAAAGGGTGAGGGAAGCAAACAGAAATCAAAAAGCAAAAAAAACAAAAAACAAAAAAAAAAAAAAAAAAAAAAAAAAAACCCCGGGGGAGTATCTTCTGATTCTATACTTTAAGTCCCTTGATTTCCCCTGGAACTTGTCCGTCTAGCTGGTCTTCTGGGAGAGGGGCCTGTTGTGCTGATTTTCAGGTGTTAGCACTTGGGGGAGCTGCTCTGCCCCCTGCCTGGTGCAGGGCTCAGTGGGGGTTGTTTACCCCGTGAGGCCCCAGGAGGAACAACCGCAGTGGGGGCGGCCAGCTCTGGAGCCTGGAGTCAGCCCCCGCAGTAACTATGTAGCTCTGGGTCTGCAGGGGCCTGGATGCTCCAGGGGCGGGGCTGCTGATCTGCTCAGCTCGGGGCAGGAGTGTCCTTGCTGTCCTGGGCCCTCCTGGCCTCTGCCTGTCCTGGGGGTAGGCCAGATCCTAGGCTGTGTCCCGGGCCCAGTGCTCCGGGGCCTGCGGTGTTAGATTGGCGCTCCTAGCGGTGCAGCCCCCTCCACGGATCCGTGGCGTGAGCCCCTACCAGCTGCTCCCGGGTCCAGCCATGCACCCTGCAGCCCTTAGGGAGCTCGTTGCACTCTGCCCGGGGCGCAGGTATCTGTTAGTGTCCCAGGGAGCCTGAGGGCATCCCCGCCCTCCTGGGGTCCTGCTCTAACTCCCTGCGAGCCCCTTTCCCCCCGGGAAGGTTGGTGCAGCTCCTGCTTCTCCAGGACCGGGCTCTCCTGTCCTGGGGACACTCGCCCCGGCCTTAGCCAGGCTCCTGCAGGGCCCCTCCCCCTTGGATGCCTTTTGTTTCTTTATTTCTTTTTTCCCCATCTTCCTACCTTGAAAGAAGCGTGAACTCTTCTCACTGTAGCATTCCAGCTGTTCTCTCTTTAAATCTCAGGCCGAATTCATAGATTTTCAGGATGATTTGAAGGTTATCTATGTAATTTGATGGGGACAGGTGACTTGGGGACCCTACTCTTCCCCCATTTCACATTTTTAAAGAGATATATACTTGTAACAATATGGTTTCATTTATACCATTCTATCCTTTATGTTAGTGTGATCATGATAATTATAATTTCAGAATTCCACAGTAAAATGTAATAATTTTTTAATTTAAACTTGCAATTGTCTTTTATAGAGAGGGAAAAAATGGTTCTGGTATTTAACCATTTATCCACTATTTCTAAGGTTCTTCACTTATTTCTACATATTTGGGCTCTTACTTGCTATCATTTATTTCAAAAGAACTTCTTTTGAAATATCTTAATTTTTTTTTACCTTAGAATCTTTATTGCCCTCAGTTTTGAGTGATATTCTTAGTGTGTATAAAACTCTGAGTTGACAGTTTTTATTAATGTTCATCATTTTAAAGATGTCTTTCTATTGCTTTTTGCAATATATTGTTTCTGATGGGAAGTTAGACATCGTTTGTACTTTTGTTCCTTATTATGGTGTGGGGTGGTGTTCTTTACAATTTTTTTTTCATTTTTCATATTTTAATGTGTAACTATGATGTACCTAGATATGATTTTCTTTGTATTTATACTCCTAGGGATTCACTGAGCTTCCAGGTTATCTTTCACAAAGATACTAATAAGTGTTGCCAATTCTTTCTAGAATTACTGTTTTCTATCATTTTCCCTTTCTCCTCTCTCTTTAAGGCTCAGAGAATTCAAGGTAGACCTCTTAATATTGTCTCTAAGTCTCTGAGGTATTATTTAATTTCTTTAAATATTTTTATTCTCTTTTACATTAAATAATTTATCTTGATCTGCTTTCAAGTTTACTGATTCATTCTTCTGCAATCTCCAATTTTCTGCTAAGTCCATGTAGTAACATTTTTTTTAAATTTTAGGTAGCTTATTTTTCAGTTCTGAATATCATTTTTTACAAATAATTTCCATTTCTCTTATGAGAAATCTTTCTATTATGATCATCTTTTCTTGTAAATCCTTCATCATATTCATAATAGCTACTTTAAAGTCCTTGTCTGCTACAATTTCAACATCTTTGCCATCTCCAGACAGATTTATGTTGACTGCTGTTTCTATTAACCATAGATCACATTTTTTATAGTTCTTATTTCTGTTTTGTCATGTTTGATTGGATTCTGACTATTGTGGTTCATACATTATTAAGACTTGAGATTATATCTCTGGGATTGCATACTCCAAAGAGGATTGATTTTTGTTTTAGTAGGTAGTTACAGGTTTCCCCTGAATTTGTGGAGGTTTGGTTTTATATATTGGTAAATCAGATCTTTTTTACTTTCCCTTAGTTTTTAGGGAAAATCAATTGGTTTTAGCAATCCTTATGTTCTTAAGCATAGCCTTCTGGAGTTTCTATGAAAAGCCTGTGGTTCTCATCAAACTCTTGTGACTTAAAGGGACTCAAAATTTTATCTCTATCTTCCCTGTCATAAGCAGTAATTATAATCTTTGTTCAGCTCTTTTAGTCTTCTGGTTGTTGCTTTCTGCTGATTTTTTAAAAAGTCATCCTCATGCATGTGCAGTTTAGGAGTCAACCAAGGACTTGAGGGATGCTTATTCACAAATTTTTGACTCATTCCTCCACGACTCCCTCCTTTCTGTGATTTCCCTTTTAATTCCTAGCCACCCTGGCTGCCTCAGACTCCATCTTCTGACACTTTAAGCTAATAAAACTCTGACTTTCTGTTTGAGCTCTAATACTGCTTGTTACCTAAACTGAGGTGGGTCTTCACTGATAAGCCATATAAAAGTGGATCTCACCTTATGCAATTACCATTTTTCAAGGGTTCGATGCCTTTCAGTTTCTTCCTGCTTTTGGTTTTTCTACGGTCCTTTTAATTTGTGTGTTTTTAAATTTGTTTTTTTTGTTTGTTTGTTTGTTTTGTTTTTAAATTTGATACAGAATTTATAATTGTTATTCTTTGTTGGGTTAATCCAGTAAAAACTATCTTAGCATTGCCAGAACTGAAATTATTTCTGAAATACTTAAAAGTATTCAGAAAGCTAATATATCTGAATAAGTTGCTTCCAAGAGATGGGGAAGAGAAAAAAAAAATAAAGTTTTGAAGGCAGTGGTAGGAAAAATAATAATCCTATTTATATATCCATTAAAATCTTACTGAGTTTGCTTTGTTTATTAAACCAATTACACATGGAATCTTATTTGAAAGACATATCAATATTTTCAGTAGGAAAAGGGAAATGATCAATTCTCATTACTCTTATTAAAACCATGAGAATTTATCTTGTATTCTTATATTAAAACCACAAACTCTCTGTATTCTGCTGTTGTTTCTGGGAGATCCTTCCTGATATGAACACAGATAAGCAATCATGTTAACACAAAAGGATAAAGAAAAGCACAGGCATTATAAAAAGACAGTATAAAAGTTGCCTTATAAAGATAACAGATAAAATTCTTAATGAGTTATTATGCTAAGAAACTTCATTTGCTAAATGCAAGTTAATGATATAAAAGCATTGTTAGAATTAGTCTAATGTTGATGCTGTTTTTAGACTTGTGGGCTTGTTCCAGTTAGTTACATTTTTGAGACTTGCTTTTTCCCCTTGAGGTGAGAAATACAATGTTAATGTGACAATTACTTACAACTATGACTTAAAAAAAACACGCTTTAGGAATTTTTTTTTTAATTTTTATTTATGATAGTCACACAGAGAGAGAGAGGCAGAGACACAGGCAGAGGGAGAAGCAGGCTCCATGCACCGGGAGCCTGATGTGGGATTCGATCCCGGGTCTCCAGGATCGGGCCCTGGGCCAAAGGAAGGCGCTAAACTGCTGCGCCACCCAGGGATCCCTAGGAATTTCTTATAAAACAACCCCACATAAGCAATAGTATGCTAGTCTTCGTTAACATTCGTTTGAACTGTTTTTATTTGCATGGGAGAGCATGCCATTATTGTATAATAACTTAAGTTCAGTGCCATCCTTTCATAACGCAAAAAATTAGGCTTAAAGAGAGTAACTCAAAACTGATTTTTAGCCAGAAAAATTATAAAACTCTGTTTATTGCAACTAGATTTTTATTTTATTCAAGGAGATATTTAGTCATTCTAAGTTTTGAGAAAATACTTAGTTATTTCTCAAGTGTAGAGGAATAAGCCTATATAAAAGTTTGTAGGAGACAGCAAAGTTAGGAAAAAAATCGAAATCGTGATAATTCAGTAAAATATCATAAAGTATTTTGGATAATCCAATAAGATTCATCATATTGAAACTTTCTTAGGCCTTATTTACCTCTGTAAAGCAAAGTAACACCATCAAAATGGCATAATAACGTTATGACAGAGCTCCAGAAAAATGAGCATATTATTGTTATATGTTTTCTGCTAGTGTAAGCATTTTTCATAATCTAAGTATGTTTTAAATAATAGGAAACAGAGTTGACCCTTTAAGAAGCATGAGTTGAACTGCATAGGTCCACATAATTGTCTACCTTCATAAGAGAAAACTAAAATTAAAAGAATGTTTTCAGGAGTCTGTCATGACTGTCTGTGGACAGACTACCACATTAAAAAAGAGTCAAATAAAAAATATGGAAAGTTTCTGAGTTTATTTGATTTTTCCAGGAGTGGCACTCATGCTTCAGAGTTGGATTTCTCTCATGTTAAAGAGTCTTCCCATTAAAACTACAAGTCAGGGGTTCAGGACATAACATAATTTTTAGAGAGGAAACTACAGCCAGAGAGAGATTCCCTAAATATATATATGAAATCGATTTTTAAAATTAAGAATGTGAGATGCCTGGGTGGCTCAGCGGTTTGGCACCTGCCTTCGGCCCAGGGCGTGATCCTGGTGACCCGGGATCAAGTCCCACATCGGGCTCCCTGCATGGAGCCTGCTTCTCTTTCTGCCTGTGTCTCTGCCTCTCTCTTTCTGTGTCTCTCATGAATAAATAAAAATATTTTAAAAAAGAATATGTGGTGTATATACACAATGGAATATTTCTCAGGTATTAAAAAAAAAAAAAAAATGAGGGGCAGCCCGGGTGGTTCAGCGGTTTAGCACCACCTTCAGCCCAGAGCCTGATCCTAGAGACCCGGAGACCCAGGATAGAGTCTGGCTCCCTGCATGGAACCTGCTTCTCCCTCTGCCTGTGTCTCTGCCTCTCTCTCTCTCTCTCTCTCTCTCTTTGTCTCTCTCTCTGTCTCTCATGAATAAATAAATAAAAATCTTTTAAAAATGAAATTATATCATTTGTGATAACATGGATGGGTCTACGGATATTATGCTAAGTGAAATAAGTCAGAGAAAGACAAGTACCATATGATTTCATTTATATGTGGAATCTAAAAAAACAAAACAAATGAACAAACAACAACAGCAACAAAAACTAAGAATCTGGCAATGTCTCCTCTATTCTTCATCTGCCTTATTACTTTATAGCTTTCTGTAATTCATATGCTCTTAAAATTTATGAGAACTCAGGTCTGGCCAAAAGATGTTTCAATGTGAAATAGAAAATTGAGAGACATGTTCTAATCAGAACAAGAGAAATTGTTAAGGGTGGGTTCATGTGACCAATAAATTCTTTTCTTCTGGTTTAAAGGGGAAGAACAGAGTTGGGAATACCATATAGAACATTATATAGGAAAAAACAAGTATATAAAATTTAGGATGAAAATATAAAAAATTAAGAAAATAGCTATATATTCTATTATTTAGGCTTATGCCTCACTTGAATTATATTAGAATACTTTTTTATGGAGCAAACTGATACAGGTAGCTTGACAGGAATTAGATTTCCATATTCTCAATTTTTATAAGTAATCTTTCCTAAAAATGATCTACCTGAAAACATGACCCTGGTGTTTCTTATTTCCCTTATCCTTTATATAATCACCTTTCTCCTACTTTATAAAAGAAGACCATATCTTTCATGCATGCAAAATCTTTTTATGACATGTGGCTCTGGGTATAAATATTCTCTGATGCACCAAACTAAGGCACAATAGAAACACTGGTGTCACTACAATCCCTTTATAAGTCAGATGCTTTTGTCTAAAAAAAATTAAAAGCAACAGAAAGAAAGTAAAAGAATTTATTTATATTGTCAAATGCTAGATCACTAAAAAGAATTCTTTTGTTGAAGAGATCACAGTAACTTTCCACATATAGCAAGGAATGATTTCAAGGAATTGAATGGCGTTGCTAAAAACAAAGCAAAACAAAACCAAAAACTCCTTCCATTTTCTTTTATTCATTCATATGGACAAGATTTCTATAAAATGAAATATATAGCATGATGCTCACCCCTACCTCATTCAACCATAATTATTATTGACTCGTGGGATGTTCCAATTAATTAAAAAAATAAAAGCTCTATCAATGTTGTAAAGTTTCACTTTTATGGCTAATGAATCAATATATTGTATACAAATATAATGAGACTCAGTTCAGAAGATATGTTTTAAACCTAAATTTATGATAATAGGTTATTTGAGATTTTAATTTTAATTTGCATACATATTTTTATTGCAAATATATATATATAATTTGGTGATCAAAAAAAGACATTTAAGCACACACATATTTGGATAAAACTTCTGTGAGGTTAGAATGCAGTACAAATATAGTTCAAAAATTCTAAAAAATGATGTAAATGTTTCTCTTATTACAGAAAAGTGGTGGTTTAAATCACTATGATAGGTTCTGATGAATACGTTTTAAAGAATGACTTGACAATTTTATTTTAAATTTTCAATATTTACAACAGAACACACATAAGTCAGTGTACAGCCAGGAAAACAGAAACTACTCCTGAAATTGCAATTGAAGAGAATACAGGGATTGATCACAAAAACATTAGAAGGAATGGGAAGCACAAAGGGAAGGAGTAAAATAGAGATATCAGGAATCACTACTGTTCCAGTTGATTGCGTATCTCGCAATGAAGTGCCTCTTCACCAGGGGTGCCACAAAGATGCTGCCTCTGCCTCAGAAGCCCAAGTCAAGGATCAACTCCTGCCACTACTGATACAGCCACTGAAATAACCATTTAAAACAGAAGTCTCTGCTCTTTCTTCTTCCTTCTGACATCTCAGCAGCTTCACTCTGGTAGAAATTAAGAAGGAGCCAGATGGCAGAGGAGCCTGGGAAAAGTAGTGTACAGATTCCCATCCTTATAAGGCTCACAGTACATAGCACAGTAAAAATGGAAGGAGTGGGGTTGAGAGAAACAGATAAATGGCCAATTCTGTCTAGAAACTGCACACTTTACAGTTGTCTAAACAAATGTAAACAATGTGTCAATTATAAATGTGAAGAGGTACATAGTTTAAAAATTCCTTTGAGGGTTATATGAAGCAAAAGTTTGATATTTCTTCACCCTGATATCAAGTGCTAAATTATATGGCAGGAGTTTCACCCCCAAGGAAAACAGTTATAACAATGGAATGAAGCCAGAACCCAGGAAACAGAACAGAAGGAAGAGCAAGTAGAGTAAATTATAGATCTGTAAGATTGGGATGAAATATTTATACTTAGCATGCAACTAATTACAGTAATGTTTCAAAGTTAAAATAGCTGTATTTAGAATCTTATCTCCCATTTCAAACGATACTGGACTTCTTTGTCACTTTTCCTCCTTACATAGTTTCAGAAGCATAAAGAACCTTTTCAAAGGTAGATATATCATAATACTGAAATTGATAAGAAGATGGGATACTACTATTTATGATTCAATGCCAATAATGTCATTTCCTGAGGAACAAAGTGTCCCCAAGATGGAAAAGAAGAAATTATCTGCACTGAGCTATATAGGTTTTCTGATTTTTAATGGTTGACAAGAAATCTGGCAGTTCTTTAGTCTTAAAAGATAAATATATTTCTGTCACAGGTATTTTAATTCATAAATGCATTCACCATAGAAAACATGTATTTATATGGCTGTTTTGTAAATATTTCTAAACATATGCCATTTAAAAGTATTAATGCCATGGTCAAGGTACAATGGAAGAATGCAAGTGTGATTAAGATAAAAGCAGTTATAATAAAGATGTTTCATTGGCGGTCTCTATATTCTATGCAGTAAATTAGGGACTAGAGACATAAAGATAAATAAAACACAGTTCTTTGCCTTATGGCCCTCTTAGCCTAATGGGAAACACAGACATTAAACATAACTATGTTATAGTGCAGTTATGTGCAGTGTTAGAGACATGCATGGGACACTATGAAAGCCATGACAGTAAAGTAAGGGCAAACTGCCTAGAAGAGATGTGTATACTCATGGTAGGATAACAAGTTGTATCATCCAGGTGAAATGGGACTGGCAAAAAAGCAAGGGGTAACTACTGACAAAGAAGCATAAGCAAAGGCAGAAAGGTGTGAAATAGTACAGGGAGCAGGCCAAGATGAAGGAGGTCTTTATCACACTCCAAGCAAGAAGTGGATAAGAATCTGTCTTATGATGCTAATGGGAGTGAGAATGAGGGCAGTTGGGAGGGGATATGGAATCAGAGACCTACAGGAGGTAAGATCAACAGAATTCACTGACTAGGGTGAAAGGAAGGGAGGAGTTAAGGATATTCATAGGTTCATTGTATGAATAAATAAGAGGTTGGTTTGTAACTAATTGGGAAAGAGATTGCTATATAAAGATCTAGAGAGGAAAGGAATGAGGTCAGCTTAGGAAGGATGAGTTGGATATATTTGTGGGATATTCACAGGTATGGAGGACTCTCAATCTCAATAAAAAGGCCCAACAAGAGGCATATATTTAGGAGTCATAAGACCATGAGTGGTAGCTGGTAGCATGAAAATGCATGAGATTGCCAAGAAGAAATCATACAGTAAGAAGATTACAAGGCTGATCTTAGGATGAAATTCTGAAGACCCCCCACTTTTAAGAACTGACAGAAAAAGGGAGACCCGAGTGGCTCGGTGGTTGAGCATCTGCCTTCTGCTCAGGGCGTGATCCTGGGATCCAGGATCAAATTCCACATCAGGCTCCCTGCCAGGAACCTGCTCCTCCCTCTGCCTGTGTCTCTGCCTCTCTCTTTCGCTGTGTGTCACTCATGAATAAATAAATAAATATTTTTTTGAAAAAAGAACTGACAGAAAAAGATTTGATAAAAAAAAAAAAAAACACCAGAATAATGCAACGAAGCATGACCAAACCACAGGAGAAGAGGCCAGTTAAGCTAAGAGAGCTTTAAAAAAATAAGTTATGACTAGCAATGTCAGAAATTTCTAAGTCATAGGGACTGTCAAATGTCTACTAGGTTGGCTCTTTGGAAGTTGTTAGTGACCTCAGCTGCAAAAATTTTGGTAGCAGGGATGGGGGAAGAAACCAGATTGCCAAATATTTTGGGGAAAAAAAAGAAAAAGAAAAATTTGGAAGTGAAAAGTGAAAGCAACATGCGTATACATTACTCTTCCAGAATATTTAGATAGGAATAAAAAGAGAGAAAGAAACAATAGTTTGAAACATCATTGGTTTTCGTGTAGTTTTTGTTGGTTTGTTTTTGGATTAAGAGAAACCTGAGTATAATTATAAACTGAGAAAGAAAAATAAAGAAGGAGAATCTAATGTAAGAAAAGGAAGTTAATATGTGAAAGATAAAGATCCCAAGAAAGATAGAATAAAAGTTTAGGCTGAGAATTGATTTTAATGGCATAAAGATGTTTCTTTGATGCTGATAAAAACATTTTAAGGATGTGTCTGGTAATATTTAAGTTTATCAACAAGAGGTTGGGAGATTGAGAAAAATCATATCTCATCATTTGAAATGTCTTGATAACAATAGAAGATTCAGTCTGTTGACAATGGGGACAGGTATTATGAAATAGTCTACAGGAAAGTGGAAGGTTTTGAAATAGTTGTTGAGGGAAATGATAGTGACGCTAAATCAAAATAGACAAAAGGAGCAACGCCTGGATGGCTCAGGGGTTGAGCGTCTACCTTTGAGGACATGATCCCAGGGTCTGGGATCGAGACCCACATCGGGCTCCTGTGGAGAGCCTGCTTCTCCCTCTGCCTGTGTCCCTGCCTCTCTCTCTGTCTCTGTCATAATAAATAAATAAAAATCTTCTTAAAAAATAGATAAAAGGATCGATCAGTGTTGGTGAGGATTGAGCAGAAGTTTGTGTAAGACACTTTTCATTGCTGCTAATTGCACAATAGCGTGACTTTCTTTAGCCAGGATTAAATAAATACCCTAGTGTAAGAGCAGAGAAAAGTAAAACATCCATATCAAGGTTGAGATGTGGTGGATAAACATAGCAAGAAGCGAGATGAAAGAAAAGCTAAAATGTTCCAGGGAGCATGATCATGACTGGGGAGATAGATCTGGATAAAATTTTCGAAAAATTAATCAGAATGTCAAGCTGAGGTTGAAATTCAGGTAAAATATAAATTGTATGAAGATATGAAAGAGCTAGTAGGATAAAGATAGGTAACCAGAGACTGAAATCTAGACGTTCTAGGGATAAAATGCAGATTCTGACCTTGTAGATAATGGCGGAATATTAGAGGAGACCAAAGAAATTGCAGTTTAAAATGGTGCAAAAAGGCAGGGGGTGGGGGCACCTGAGTGGCTTAGTTGGTGAGACATCTGCCTTTTGCTCAAGTCATGATCCCAGGATCCTAGGATTAGGTCCTAGGATCCCACTCCACATTGGACTCCCTGCTCAGTGAGGGGTCTGCTTCACCCTCTCCCTCTGCCCCTCTTCCCCTTTTGTGCTCTCTCTCTTACTGGCTCTCATTCTCTCTCTCTCTCTCTCTCTCTCTCAAAATAAATAAAACCTTAAAAAGAAAAATGACCCAAAATGGGGCAAGAGGAAGGATGAATAGGTGGAGCACAGGAGATTTTTTAGAGCTGTGAAACTATTCTGCAAGATACTGTAGTCATAGATATGTGATATTATGTATTTGCCAAAACCCGTAGAAAGATTGCACTCTAATGTAAACTGTAGACTTTAGTTAATAATGCATCAATATCGGTTAATCAGTTGTTACAAATGCACCACACTAACATGAGATATTAATAACAGAACCAAAACAAAACTGTGCTCAGGGGAAACGCAGGCCAGAGAAAGGGAGTGGTATATGAGAACTTTTTGTACTTTATGCTCAGTTTTCCCATAAACCCAGAACTGCTTTAAAAAATAAAGCCTACTTTTAAGACATAATAGCTGTGCAGGGTATCTACATAGATACTGAAATCTGTTAGGAAGTTGGTAGATTTTGGGGTGAAGAGGAATAATTAGCCAGGTATCAAAATTTTCAGTGCATGCGAAGAAAATATTGTGAAGTCTGTCTGGTGTAGCTGATAAGACAAATCTCCCCTTTAGAAAGCATACACATGCAATTGACAAAACAAAGCAAAATGAAAGTATAGCATGCATAAGTCTCACTCATAATAACAGAAATCAGATTTCTTGAATCTGAGAAAACAGACAAACTTCATTGCCCTCGTGAAGGGATGGAAGGGTATTCTCATTTTCTGGAAATTCTCACTCAAAATAAGAATAAATTTTTGACCAAGATATCCTCAGGTTCTTGATATTTCTCTCTGCCTCCTTTGTTCATCTCCATTCCCATTTTTTGTGATCTGTTTTCTGTGATCTGTTTCATTTTCTGTGCACATGGATAACAGGTTATTGTTATGGAAGTCATGGCACCTGACCAACTGGTTCATTTCAGTAACATAGTAGCTAGTGTCATCAATAGAGCTTTCACTGATTCTCCAGTGTTCTTTAATTCATTAGATTTTCATTCTTTGTTTTGATCTCCATTGTTGCTGTTCCAAACATTTTCCAACCTTTTCAAATTTCTATTCCTAGTCCCACTCACCATCCTTGACACCTTTTTCATTTCATTTTCTGTTAAAGTTCGTGGCTTATTGCAAAGACTGAGAATCTACTGTTAGTCCCTAGATTTCTTATTTCAGCCTCCAAATCCTTGCATTTACTCTCTGATCCTTAATGGCAACACATAATCTTTGGATTGAAACAGACATTAGTTGTGGATACTGGTAACACATAGCTGTATGAGCCTCTGAGAGTTTTTAATCTCTTTGAGTTGTGGTGTCCATGTCTGTGGAATTCAGGTACTGTGAAGATTAAATGAGAAAAAGAATTAGGAATGTGTTGCAGGGAAGGCAAATGGGCCTCATCTTATCTGCTGACTCTGATAGATTGTAAAACCTTTTGCAGGTACTGCATTAAAAAAAATAGATAAATAATGAGTTCAATGTATATTTTGAAGGTAGACTGGCAAGAGTTGCTGATAGATTAGATGAGAAGAGCAAAGAGAAAGAGGATTTGCTGGTAGATTAAATGAGGAAGAGTAAAGAGAAAGAGCAAAGCCAAAGATATCTTCTCACTTAATCATGGCTTTTTATATCTTATCTTCTCAGCCACAGCAGCAGAAAAAGACTTCCATTGTTCCCATGCTTCCCCATTTCTGACTCCACTCACTACCTTACTTGTAGCCATAGTCCTCTCTCCTCTGGATTGCAGTCAGAGTTCCTGTAATTTTCTCGTTTCCCATTCTTGACTGTCTTCAATATATTTTCATTTATTTTGTTTTGTTTTGTTTTTATCAGTGTCTTTTGTAAGATTGTTTTTTTTCTTTTTCAACATATCTTTAACACAGTAACCAGAGTGATCCAGTCACTCCTCTGCTGAAAGCCATTTGCGAGCCTTCCCATTCTTACAGTAAAAAACATCCTTTAAACTATGTATGTTCTGCTCTCCTCACCTGCTTTATGACCTCATTCATCTCTCTCAGTTATCATGCTGCAAGCCTATTGAGTTTCTTGCTCTTCCTCACATTTGCTGAAGCTGGCCTTTGGTACTTCCCATCCCATCTTCCTACAATGCACTTCCACAGATATCTCTTTTCCTCCACCTCATTTTTTTCCAGTCTCTGCTGAAAAATTATAAGAGAAGCCTTCCACCACCACCCTGTTCAAAACAACTCTTATCCTTTGCACTATGAATTCCCTTATCCTGTTTTATTGTAATTTGAAACACATATCACTGTCTCACTATGTACCTACTCTTTGTTCTGTCTTCCCTGATAAAATATAAGCTTACTTGAGGCAAAGATTTTATACATTTGGTTTAACATTGAAACCTCACTATCTAGAAAATATTTGTATTTAAAAGAATGAATAGCAGTCAAATGATACTCTAAGACAGACATTATGTAATACCACCTCTCTAACTAAAATCTTTCAATGGCATCTCATTGTTCTTTAATTAAATCAATCAACATATCAAGCCTGCTCAGTTTGGCCTTATTTAAAAGAAGTTTCCATCTTTATTGAGAGGCTAAACTTGGGCTTTTGCAACCATCATTTTAAGCTTTTAGTCCATGAATTATATACTGCATTATATTCAGTCACTCCTACTTCACTATAATCCAAGTGAGACTGGGGCCATTTACTGGCACAGAGAAAACTAAGGAAAGGAGTATTTGAGTGGGGAGTGTGGAATCAAAACTAGTATTTTGGAAATAAGTAAAAATAGTAACTAACATTTTAAATAGCCAGGTGCTATTCCAAAGCTTCATGGGTACTGACTCCTTCAATCCTCATAACAATTCTGTGAAATCGATACAACTATTAATCTCATTATATAGATAAGAAAACCCAGAGAGTCTAAGCAACTTGCTCAAGGAACACAGCTAATTAGTAGAAGAACTAGAGTATGAGTGGAAATTGTTTGACTTCAGAGCCCGTCTTCTTAACAACTATTTAGAGTTGTCCAAACAGAAAATAAAACAGGCATTTTAAAATATGAGTCTAGAGTTCAGGTGAGGAATCTGGGGTGGATAGATGCATCTGAGGCTGATCAGCGTGAAATGAAATTTAAATTGCTCCTCTACCTTCTTTTGCTCTTATTTCTTTTACATCTTTGCTCCTTTACTGATTGAAAACAGGTTCAGGAATTCTCTATCTTAAAAATAACCTTCCTGTATTTTCCAAACTAGATTAATTAATTGTCTTTGATTACAAATGACAGCTCAGCTGGTGTGAAAAGACAGGGCACCTGGGTAGCTCCATCAGTTAAGCCAGGGACTCTTAGTTTCAGCTAGGCTCCCGTCATGATCTCAGGGCCATGATCTCAGGGTCATTAGATTAGCCCCACCTCTACCCTGAAAGGGGAACCTGCTTGAGATTCTTTCTCTCCGTCTGCTTCTGCCCTCCTCCTTGCCCGCATGTATGAGCTTTCTCTTTCTCTCTTTCTCAAAATAAGTAAATAAAATCTTTAACAAGAAAGAAAGAAGAAAGAAGAAAGAAAGAAAGAAAGAAAGAAAGAAAGAAAGAGAAGAAGGAAGGAAGGAAGGAAGGAAGGAAGAAAGAAAGAAAGAAAGAAAGAAAGAAAGAAAGAAAGAAAGAAAGAAAAGAAAGAGGAGGAGAAAGGAAGAAAAGAAAAAAAGAAAAGAAAGAAAAAAGAAAAGAAAAAAAGAAAAGAAAAGAAAAGAGAAAAGAAAAAAGATAGTTGAGTGGTCCACAACTATCCAGGGAAGGAGATCCAAGCTCATTTCCTCAGGCCTTGCTCACTTTCTCTACATCTCTCAACACTGCTTTTTTTGTGTGTGTTGTTTCAATTTTGGGCAGGCTCTCCTTTGTTGTTAGCAAAGCGATTTTTCTGCAGGTCCAGACTTAGATTTCATTCTTTTATCTCTCCCAGTATGAACACAGATTCTCTTTTACCAGTAGTTCTAACAAAGAGCCTCAGTTCTACACATGCGTCAGCGCTGAGCCGGCAGCCGGAAGGGCAGCATCCTCAGTGCCAGGCCTGCTCCAAGTGTGGACCTCAAGTGCTGAGGTTCAACGTAAAAATGAAGTAAGCATCAGAGAGTGCCGATTCCCCCAAGAACATCCGAGTGCTCTTATCAGACTATGGGGAGAATGGATACCAGGCAGGCAAAAGAAAAAATATCGTTCAGAGGTTTAAAATAATGTGATAAATTACATGGAAGCTATCAGTAGTTACATGTACACAAAAATTTAAAACAACAATGAATCAAAAGCTATAATAACTAAACTAAATTACAAACAACAGGCCAGGAAATATTTTCAAAATTATGATGAATTGTTAGCATTACTACTTCAGTGCTACATGGAGAGGTCATAAAATCCATGAGAAAATCCCTGAGACACCAGAAGGTAAAGCTATAAAAGATATGAAGTTAGAGTTTCAAAACAGGAAACCTATTGATAGGCAATATAAATCTACAAGGGAATGTACTATAGTAGAGTAGGGAAATTAAAAATTTTTTTGAAAAGGGATACCTGGGTGGCTCAGTGGTTGAACATCTGTCTTTGGCTCAGGTCCTGATCCCGGGGTTCTGGGATGGAATCCCACATCAGGGTCCCTTCGGGCAGCCTGCTTCTCCCTCTGCCTATGTCTCTGCCTCTCTCTGGTGTCTCTCATGAAAAAATAAGTAAAATATTTTTAAAAAGAGATTGTAAAAAGATAAGTATATGAAATATAAATAGTGCTTTTATAAGGAAAAAAATCTGTTATATAGCTTAAAACCATTTTATAAGCCTGTTTCTTTTTTCTTAGATGTTATTTATTTTAGAAAGAGAGTATATGCCTGTGTAATCCTTAAATTAGAGGTACATATTTCAGTCAACAATATATTTGACAGCATTGGCAGTTAACACAGGTACCAAAGGGAATTAAAAAAAAGAAACAGTTTGAAATTGACCAAATAGTAATTATTAGCATTTATATAAAGCTTACTATTGCTGACACAATTCTATATACTTTGCATTTATTAGCTCTCTGCACTCACAACAACTCTATGAGGTAGACACTACTAGTATCCCAATATTGCTGATAATGAAAGAGTTAGGAAGGGTAAAGAAGCTTGCCCATGGTCACTCAGCCAAGTTGTAGAGAATTCATAATTCATACTCAGGCAGTTTGCATCTAGAGACCAGTGCTTAACCCTCTTACCAGTATATAGAGGGGAAGAGAGTTCTAGTGTAAGTTTTGCCAGAAAATCATTTTAATAAACCAAGTCACATGACCATGAGGAAAATAATCCTCAGAAACAGGTCAACACAAGTTTTTAAGACCTGCCCATTTAAAGAAGTTTCAGATGGAGTTTGAATGGGTATGAGTAGAAGACAAGAAAAAAGATTATTTATGGAGAAGGATTTGGAGAGTGGTTAAAAACTTTTACACTTCTAAACTTTCCAAAACTCACTTCTTCCTCAAAAACCTGTCCATTCTTTCCCTTTCTAAAAAAACCTAAAACTCCTGAGAAGCATGTATTATTTTCTGCAATCTGTGTCTCACCTCCTTCTTACATTTTATCACATTCCATATAGATCACATTCAGCTTCAATATGCCTTGACTGTCTTTACTCAGTTCATCTTCCTAAATTTTCAACACTCACTAACCATAAGTCTTTCAAACCATTCCCATTTCTTGGCAATCCTGTCTTCTGAGTACATGTATTCCGCTTCTTTTCCAACTATCTTTTTGGAACATAGACACACAGAGATAGAGAAAGAGATAAAGACAGAGAGAGACCTTTTCTTTGCATTTTTGGAAACCAGAAGGCTAAGGTTGTATTTATTTCGTATGCCAAGCAGAATGCCCTATATTCATCTGTTCATCCCCACACGTTTTGGAATACATGCTATATTCTTGGCACCATGCCTAGCATCATATATAAAAAGAAATGGTGGACATTATTCCTGTCTTCAAAGGTCTCATAGTGTACACAGAAGTCACATGTGTAAATAAATAATTAAAACACAATGTGACAAATACTATATAGTGTAATAGATATAGGATATCATGGCAACACAAGGGTGAGGTGACAATCCCTACCTGGGGAGCTAAAAAGATTTCACAGAAGAGGAGAAATTTGAACTAGGTCTCAAAGATGAGTAGGAGTGTGAAAGGGAACAATAGGGATAAGTATAAAATCATGTTTGCCATTTTAAAGAGTTTAGACTTTATCATTTGGCCACTGAAAATTATGAAAGGTTTTATATAAGAGAAAAAATGAGATTTAATTTATGGTTAAGAAAGATAGCTGAGGTCGGACCAAGGATTCATGGAGTGAAGGAGGAAAAAGACAAATGGTTTTTGCAACAATCTAGAGAGAAATAGAGGCACGTCTAAACTAAAATAGTAGCAATAGGAGATTAATAAAAAGTATGAGTTTGAGAAGACAATCAATATTCCAAGATATGATTACCAGAAGTTATAACTTGGAGGAGAAGAAAAAGGAAGCATTTAAATTTGGTGAGAAATTTGGCAGAGGAGAATGAGCAGATGGACACTTGATGACAGAAATAGGGCATATAGAAGGACAGCAGTCTGGTAAAGGACAACTGCAGTATAGAGCTTGGCTATAGACATTTTGATTTGTGCTATCTAAAGAACATCCCAATTCAACTATTTAGGAGCAATTAGTAAATATTCCTCTGAAACCCATATGCATGATGTCTAGGGCCCAAAAGTGTAGGAAATACAGATTTTCCTCTCACTTCCATTATAAAGATGAAATTGAGAGTGTTGGATTAACTTGGAGATCATGCACTAAATGGTTATTTAAGGTCCTAAATTGTTGCTTTTGAGCCTGGATAAGGAGGGCTGATGTTATTCTTGCTGGGAAGAGAGAGATCATGTTGGAAGGAGAGTTCAGAAGACCTGAGTATGTGGTGAGTTGACCTCTTTCTCATCCACACTGGAGAGGGGAGTGCTAGGAGCAGCTGGGAAGACATCAGGTGTAAAGATAGGCCCATAAAATTGGACCTGTTAGTGCCACCAGAACAAGTTTCAGGAGGCATGACAGTTATCACCATTCTCATCTCCATTCCCTAGGAAGTTAGGTTTGGAATGATTCCCTTGGTCTAAGACAAGGCAGAAGTAATGAGCTGGGATAAAGGCTGGAGCTGCCTTTTAAGCAAGCCACCCACAGGGATCAGGAGAAGGCAGTGTATGAGAAGTGAGGCTTGTAGATGAAGAGGGTTCTTAGTAGGATGCCTAAAGACAGATATGCTGCATGATCACAATAAATCCTTACATATTTCCATTATATTTTTTCATTACTGGCCTTGAAAATATCTGTATGCACCAATAAAACCTCACTCAGCAAACAACTCCTCCTTGCACATATGCCTTACAGTGAGTGATAAGTGCATATAGGCTTTGTGAAATAAAAAGGTAGCTTTGCAAAGGGAGTCAGAACAAAATAACATATAGAGAAGATAAGTCCCTATAGAGAATTTAAATTGGGCAATGACTAAGATTTTAATTCTTAATATAGACAGGTATTAATGGACTAATTGAGTTTCCCAGAGTATGTCAGGTATAGTCAGGCAGGAAGTTCAAAAAGTACATATGGTTAGGAGAACACATGGTTATATGTCTGAATGGTGAGTGCTAAAAAATAGTCCACTGTATATACATATAGGATAGAGCTAGAGCCTAGATGTGGGGGATCGTATAAGTTCTGTGTGTGTAAGTAGAGAAGAAAAAAAAATGGCCAACTATATTTGTTGTTGATAAGGAATGATTTTAACACTGATGAAGGATAAAAGATCTGTGAAGGGAAATAAAATGTGTAGATGCAGATGACTTAGTGAATGGATGTAGGGGCAATTTTCTAAATTTGCAAGTGATATTTAATTGGCAGACGTTGCAAACAGTAAGGAGCAATTCAATCAGATTAAGTACTTGAATCATTAAATAATTGGTCTAATAGATGGCAAGCACAGATAACTAGTGAATAATAAGTCTTGAATCAAATATAAAGAACAGAGAGTATTTGCCAAAGGGAATGATACTGTCCAGGAATACCTCTCAGGTTTAAAGAGAACTTATAGGCACAGACAAACCAAAATTCAGTAAAATATGTATAGAATTTAAAAGATGTGGTGGATTATAGCATATAAATTAGCAGACTACTTCATCAGCCCAAGCCAAGGTGATATAAAGACAAGGGCTATAATGAGCAAATCTTATAAGTAGAAGATATATAAATCCTGAAATTCACCGTTGGCTCCCACTGACGTCTATTACCTAGATTTTCATCTGTCTCTGGTCATGGTTTGGGGGTAAAGTTAATAAGCAAGATAACTTCCAGGCATAAAAAGAGAATGCAGATTTGAGTGAGGATATTCTAAGTAATTTTCAAAGAACATTTCAACCATGACATTCTATACGGTTCTATGGACATAATCTTAAGGCATTGGGTTTAGCTTGATTGGCCATTTTTATTTGGGATGCTAATTCCATTAGGATGATCATTCTGTGTTAATCTGGAAATTATAAACAGAAAAATATGCACAAGCAAAAGAGTATAATAAAAATTTATTGTGGCCTAGGAATGTTGTTGATGCAATAAAGAATGAATGCTCTCTTTCTCTGTGTTTTGCAATGTTGAGTACTTTATCTACTCAATACAAAGATCAACTTTAATATTGAAGAGGAACACGGACACCTGGGTGGCTCAGCAGTTGAGCGCCTGCCTTCAGCCCAGGGCGTGATCCTGAAGTCTGAGGATCGAGTCCCACACAGGGCTCCCAGCAAGGAGCCTGCTTTTCCCTCTGTCTGTGTCTCTGCCTCTCTCTGTGTGTCTCTCATGAATAAATAAATAAAATCCTTAAAAATATATTGAAGCAAAACAGAAACACTCTTTATTATAGTATCGAAACCGTATTTGGAATTTTTAAAAATTTGTTCACATCTACCAATGACTATACCAACCTCATTTGATGAATTTGCTCTTAATTCATATACTAATATCAGAAAGAATATTTAGAAATAGAACCATACTTTGAGAGATAATTGGAGTTTACTCTTGCTGCCATTTGGATACTATATATTTCAGTTGTTTTAAGTCTTAATCATTTTAAGTTTTCTTTTTGTGATTTAATGATGTTATACTGACAGGCTTTAAAATAAATAAAGATTTCCCTGATTAAAAAACAAATGAACAAGGATGCCTAGGTGTCTCAGTCAGTCAAGTGCCTGATGGCTTGGTTTCAGCTCAAGTCATGATCTCAGTCATGAGATGGAGCCCCTTGTTGGGATCTGTTCTCAAGCAGAGTTGGCTTGAGATTCTTTATCCCTCTCCCTCTGACCCTCCTCTCTGCACACTCTCTCTCTCTCAAATGAATAAGCATTACAAAAAAAAAACAAAAAGCAAAAAACCTGAACTACTGAGCATCTAATAAGACAACACTATCAAGGGAGAAAGTGAACACAGAGGCTTCTGATACCTGTATAAGGATATCTGAATGTATCTCTTATTAATTTCATATTTTACATAATCCTGCACAGAATCATTAGGAGAATAGCAAGTATAAATTCACTTCTCACAGACAAACTCTTCCTGGGAGCTAGTTCTCTCTCATTTACAAAGAAGTTACATTCTCCTGATCTGGAGCTCTAAAAGCATCTATAACAGTGATCTTAAGTGAATTCTAGAATGATTGAAAATTTTACTGTAATGAAAATAAAAATCCACTCAATTCTAGTCATTATCCTTGGTTTGCATTTCATTGACTTGTGGCTTTGCAACTTGAGCATTTTAGGCAGAGATTGCTTCTATATGCTCTGTTCTTAGAGCATAAGCAGCCTTAAGATGACCTCTCAGAAAGTTGAGAAAGTCTCTGCATGACTAAAAAACTCTTTCAGATGATCCTTTTCTTTGAAGATGGCAACACTCCCTCTTGGGAAATAGTATTATTTTTAAATCTCTTTTAATGCTGCAGGATGAATGCCTGAACCACTGCAATTTATAAATAACTTGTAGTGTGCTTCTCACTCAGCATTCAGTAACTACTTATTGGGGCCTAAAGTAAGGCTGGCATTGTGGGGAATACATAAAATATCAAACATAGAGTTCTTATTCTCCAAGAACTAGATAACTAGATAAGAGGTAGGGCAAGGTGGGGACTAGATATGGAGAGAGAGATCCAACACACATCCAGGACTTTCTTTACTATCTATTCTTCAGCTTCTAGTGAACTCATCCAGTCTCAAGAATTTATTTTTATTTATTTTACTGTTTAAGGGGGGAGGGGCAGAGGAAGAAGAAGAGAGAGAATTTTAAACAGGCTCTACATCCAGTGCGGAGCCTGATGTGTGGCTTGAGCTCACGACCCTGAGATCCTGACCTAAGCTGAAACTAAGTCGGATGCTTAACTGAGTGAGCCACCCACATGTCCCAAGAATTTAATTATCAAATTTATTTCTCTAGCCCAGATCTCTCACTGGAACCACAGACTCCTATTTCTTGCTACCTACTCAGCATTTTCTCTTAGATGTCTAATGGGTATCCCAAACATAATATGTTTAAAACAGAATTCCTCATTTCACTATCCTCAACCAGTTCTACCTACAGCCTTCCCTGTCATAGTATATGGCAACTCCAGTCTTCAGTTTACACAGTCCAAAACCCGTAACTTACCCTGACTCCTCTTTTCTTTGTCATACCTCATACTCTATGCATCAACAGATTTTTCTGGCTGTATATCTGGAATATATTCTAAACACAATCATTTCTCACCAATCTACCACTATTCACTGGTGCAAGCCACCATTTCTCTTTGTGACTGCTTCCATGATCTCTTAACTATTCACCATGCTATAGCTCTTTCCTACTATAATCTATTTTCAACACAGTAGCCAAACAGACTTTTTAAAATATAAGTCAGATCATACCAAAACTTTCCAATAGTTTTGCAATGTATTTAGTGTGAGAATTCATCAGATTCTTATAATTATCTCTAATGCCTTGAATGCTCATTCATACACATGCACACCCACTGCCATGTCTTAATCTTTATCTCCTAAGGACTTCCTCCATATGAATATTGCTAAGGGGCAAAAGTCAGAAAAATAAGAGTAATAATTTAAAAGCACATACATACCAATTTTGTTTTAAACAGGTCAATGAATAAATATTGGGTAAGCAGTTCAAAGAAAAAGATTATACAGAAACCATCAAAGCAAAAAATTATATCAAATTTAGCAAACATGCTATGGTGGATGCAGCCAACTCCACAATTTTTTCACCTAAGACCTTGGGCAAGCTATTCACCTTCTCAGAGCCTCAAATCTGTCCTCAGTGTAAGTAGGTAGTGACCCTTCTTGTACACAGTTGTCCAGCTAGCATATGCAGAGGTGTGCCCCATTATGTGGACTGAAAACATTAAAACCTAGGCTACTCAAGCTGGAAGTTCTGGTTAATGGCTAGACATGGAAAAAAAACATAAAGGCAATTGCTTCTTCACAATGAAAGACATTCTTGGGCAGTTTACTGCCTGAAACAAATTGCTTTCCTGCCAAAACGTAGGGTTGTATAAAAACATATATTTCCCTTACAACTTAACATAGAACAAGTAAGTCAACACTTTTTATTTTATTTTATTTTATTTTATTTTATTTTATTTTATTTTATTAATCTACTATGGACAAAACAGTGAGAAAATTAGGAGGCTAGGAGACTATGAAAATAAGGCTCCTGTCTCAAGAATTTTATGATTATGAAGATAAAACAGATATTTAAATACTATATGAGAGATACAGAAAAACAGAGGGGGGCACCTGGATGGCTCAGTGGTTGAGCTCAGGTCTTGGTGCCAGGGTCCTGGGATCAAGTCCCACAACAGGCTCGCCAAGAGGAGCCTGCTTCTCCTTCTGCCTATGGCTCTGCCTCTCTCTCTGTGTCTCTCATGAATAAATAAATAAAATCTTAAAAAAAAAAAAAAAAAAAAGGAAAAGGAAAACAAAGAAAAGAATAATGGTAAGCTCCAGAATGGAAAATGTCATGAACTCAGGGAAAAATCCAAATATATATATATATATATATATATATATATATATATATATATGCTGAAATATTTAAACTGAAAAAAAAAAAAAAAACCCTGCAGTTTTGGAATGAGTGAAAACTAAACTGTTCCTAGAAGGACTTTAAAATTAGATCAGGGATCCCTGGGTGGCGCAGCGGTTTGGCGCCTGCCTTTGGCCCAGGGCGCGATCCTGGAGACCTAGGATCGAATCCCACGTCGGGCTCCCAGTGCATGGAGCCTGCTTCTCCCTCTGCCTGTGCCTCTGCCTCTCTCTCTCTCTCTCTGTGAGACTATCATAAATAAATAAAAATTTCTAAAAAAAAAAAAGATTTAAAATTAGATCATTATGTGAATGGGCATAGGGACTGGTGAAGAGAGAGAATGTTGAGGAAGGAATGTCATGTAGTTTCTTGGAAGGGGCTTAGAGATAAGACTGACAACATTGAAACTAATCATTCTGCTTTTGTTATTATGGTGGGTGTAAGTGACAAGACATCATCTATTAAAATAATAAAACATACTAATTTCTGGAAATATTAGTGTGGGAAGCTCCAAGAAATATTTTTCAATTGAATATACTTTAAATTGCAATATCAAACATCTATTGATTAAAATAGGCAAGAAAAAGGAAGCGTTCTAGCAATCTTTCAAGGGAAAATGATTAACTTAATCAGAATATCATCATAATCAATAAAGACTTGCTGTGTACCTACCATCTTCTATTTGCTGAAAATTTAAAGATGACAAAAATAGTTTTTGCTTAAAATTCTATGAAGCCTTTAGAAAGACTGACTAGCTGTGTGTGTGTGTGTTTGTGTTTATTACTCAAGGCTATATTACATTTATTATTATCATATTAGTTTTGAGAAACAATATATACATTATGTAAAAATAGAAAAGAACCTAAAGGACTTGCATCAATTTTGAAACAATGGTTACCTATGGGGAAATGTGGAAAAGATTGCTAATTGTCCTTAAATACCTGTTGTCTTCTTTCTTAAAAAAAAACTCCTGAATTATAGCCACAATATACATTTCCTGACTTTTCTCATGAGCTAGTATGATCGTGTAACTAATGAAAATTAAATAGAAGTATAATATAAAACTTCTAGAAAATGTTGTTAAAGGGAAAATTCTTGTTATTTCTGATCCTCTTCATTCCTCCTCTTACTAAACTGCAATATAATGGTTGGAGTTCAAAATGCCATCTTAAATCATGAATTGAAAGCTATGTACTGAGAAGAACAGAGGAAGAAGAGAAAATGAGTCTAATTCCTATAACACTGGAAGCTTTATCAGCCTGGGTCTGGTTAACTATGGAATTTCTATGTTGTGTTTCAGCCAGTGATATTGTGGGTATTTCTTCTACTTGTATGAAGAGAATAGACAGGTTTTACATATTTTGATCCTTTAAAAATAAGAATGTATTTGTAATATTGATTTTACAATTTCAATTACAATATTGATTTTACAATATTGATTTTACAATTTTCATTACAATTTTTCTTCTTAGTTTTGTCTTCTTATTTTTTGATGGTGAACATATTAGCCAATGCTATAGTATATATGTTTTTCTGTTCTGGTTTGTTCTTACATGGAGCCATCTTCCATTTTGAGCTAAATGAACTCATATAGTTTAACTTACCTGACAAATTCGCACATTTCACTATAAATCTAAGCTAGAAAATTTGTTTCCCTGCATTTTTTTTATTTCCCTGCATTTTTAATAGCTAAAACTTGGAAAATGTTTAACTTTATAAATATTTGACAATACTCACTAACTTCTTATGTTTTAGACTTGCCAAGACATTCTTCTTGGTATCTACAGAGTATGGAAGACATTTTTACAAACTATGCTATTATAAAACTTGTGAATTTTTGAGATTTATTTTTTTTTTAATTTTTATTTACTTATGATAGTCACACAGAGAGAGAGAGAGAGAGAGAGAGAGAGAGAGGCAGAGACAGAAGCAGGCTCCATGCACCGGGAGCCCGACATGGGATTCGATCCCGGGTCTCCAGGATCGCGCCCTGGGCCAAAGGTAGGCGCCAAACCACTGCGCCACCCAGGGATCCCAATTTTTGAGATTTATATTCATTTTTTAAGCAAACATAAGCAACTACCCTCTCTTTTTAAAATTTCAGATAATAAGACCAAATAAATATAACATTTTTCTAAATTAAGAAAGAGTGCCTCCCATAAGCCAGAAATTGTCAGATTTCAGGAAAATAGAGTCCTAAGAAATTTCAGGTGCTCTGAAAAAATTCTATTAATTGCTAATTTGGAAGAGTACTACAGATAAGAGCAAGCCGTGAACTCAATAGAAACCATAACATTCTACTGTCCACTCTCTGTTGAGGCTCAGGAACATTACTGTTATCCCCTGCATGGCTTCTTGTTCTCCAGCAGACAAGTTCGTGCTCATTCATATAGTAGTCCAGGGTTCCAAACACAGCAAGATAAAGGGCAAGCTCCATTGTGCAAACATTTCAAAGCTCTACTTGTATCATAATACTTCTCTCACACAGAGTGAAGCATCACTGGCTAATCCTAGGTTAAAAGGATAGGGAAGTAGACTCCACCACTTCATAGGAAGAGCTATACAGTTACATTGTAAGGGGGCATGTGTATGGAAATGGGAAGAATTTTATAGCTGTTTTTTGTAATCTACCGTGCTAATCAGTAGGCTAATAACATCAGGAAAAAGTGGAGGATTATAAACTGAAAGACTTAACAGAGAACAAGTAAAGATAAATGAGTAGAATTGGATATAAGTACATATGCATGGTGAGAGCTAAAGTAAGTTAGATATTTCTGTGCTTGCATGGTGAGAGCTAAAGTAAGTTAGATATTTCCTGTGCTTTCTAAAGGGACAGCTGCCTCTCACATCCACAAAAATATATTGCTACATATTCTAATTTTCACAAGAAACTTAAGTTTGGATCCTTATATAGAATATGCTAATTTTTAATTGTAGTTAAATTATTTTTAAAAAATTAAATATGTAAAATTTATTTTTATATATTGTATAAATAGTATAATTAATAAAGCTTACTTAGATAAAGTTGTTTCCTGTAGATAGTGAAGACTGAAAGGCAAATTATAAAATGTAATAATATATTAGGTACTCCCTAAAACTTCATATTTCTATAGCTACCAAAAAAAAAAAAAAAAAAAGAAAAGAAATGATTCCTGACAAATTACCTGTTCAAAATACACTGACACTAAAATGAATAACAGGATTTTAAACAACTACAAAGAGAAAATTTCAAACCATTTGGAAATTAAAAATAGGAACAAAAATAAAAAGAACAAGCTCTCCTAAACTATTTTTAGAACAAAGAAGAAATAAAAAACTAAAAGTATATTCTATTTAGAAAGTAAAGATAAAGAACTACAAAAAAATTTGTTCTCAAAACTTTACTTAAACAAATGTTTTTAAACTCTATGTATTTATTATATTAAAATAAGGAACCATGCATTCAACATATAACATAATAAAACCTAACAAAAGCTATTAAAGTTTAAATTAAAATAAAATAAAACTTCATACTTTAAAATTAATAAAATTCATATAATTGATTAAAGTTAAAAATCTCAGTTCTTTGAAAGACCTAAACGAAAATAAATTTCAGGAGGTCTAGTTTGATAGAATGGGATGCATGAATAGATAATAGAAAGAAAGTATGTGTATATATCACAAGTAAGGAAAATTTTCACAGTATAAGTAGATAATAAATACACCTCTATAATAATTAATTTGAAAAATCTTAAGAAATGAATTATTGTCAAGGAAAACATCCCATCATTATAATTGACTCAAGAAAAACAATTCTAATTGTATTTCAAATATGCCAAGAATTATATTATTTATAAAGGTTATTATGTATTTTCTACATTCTTTTTTTTTTTAAGATGTATCTATTTATTCATGAGAGACACAGAAAGACAGAGGAAGACACAGAAACAGACACAAAAACACAAAAAGAAAACAGTATCTGGAGTGCCTAGGTGGCTCAGTTGGTTTAGTGCCTGACTCTTGGTTTTGGCTCAGTTCATGATCTCATGGGTCCTGGAACTGAGCCCTGCATCATCCTCTGCATTCAGCGGGGAGTCTACTTGAGGATTCTCTCCCTCTGCCCCTCACCCCTCCGCATGTGCTATGTCTCTCACTCTCTCGAACTCAAACAAATAAATAAATCTTTAAAAATATAACCAATATCACTTATGAATATGGCTATATCCCAAAATCCCCCAAAAAATCCTTTCAAATATGACCCATCAGCATATTAAAATATAATCAAGTATTACCAAAAAGGTTTTATTTCAGAAATAAAATAATTATTTAACATGAGGCAACTATATTACTCTTATGTTTTAGATTATTAAGAAAAAGGGCAAAATGCATTTAATTATTATAAAAAAGACTAAAAGTAAATGTCATTTGAGATCAAGTTGGGGAAGAGTAATAGTAGCCACATGCATTTGAGTCTTCCTATGTCTCATCCCTAGAATTATAAAATCAACTAGAGATAAAATCAAATAGGATAGATAGGATAGATAGATAAAATCAGATAGGACCACAAAAAGTCTCACACAGAGATAACTACATTCTTCAAATTATCTATAAGTAGAGAGATATAAATCAAATCCTGACAGATTTGGATCGCCAGCTGAGGTTGCAAGTCTATAGGTGAGATGAGAGGAGAAGAAACATGTGAATGAGCTCCTAAGAAAGAAGCAAGCAGAGAACATGCATGAAGATAACCCTCAGAAAGAGAAGGCTTAATACCAAGTGTTAATGCATGGAACACAAATCTGGAACTTGGTAAACTACAACACTGGCTTTGGGGAATGACTAATAAAAGGTAAGGTGTCAGGATAATACTCTCAGGGATGCATTACTTCTGGAGGAGAAGCGACAATAGAGAAGACGTGCTCCGTGGAGACATTTTAATGAAGGTAAAGTAAGGGCAAGTGAATGAGGAAAACTAAGGATCTTGTAGAAACTAAACAGAAACAACACATACCAACTCCCCCTAAAAACATCCTCCATTAAAGAAACCAGATGTTAATACACTGACAGAAGGAAGCTCTATTGAACTAGGAATCTTGTATACAAATTATCCAGAAATTGAAAAATTATTGGAGAAATTCCATCTGAAACTAGTCTCAAAAGAAGAGAAAGCATGACTCCATATAGTTTGGTCTATCAGTTCTTCTCACATAGACAACTACAAAGAAAAATAAAAATGTGCATTAAACTCCAAATCAAATTAAGTGTCTCAAACAATCATTTGAAGTTTGTTTTTAAAGAAAAGTAAACAGGGAAGCCCCTGTGGCTCAGCAGTTTAGCGCCGCCTTCAGTCCAGGGTGTGATCCTGGAGACCTGGGATCGAATCCCACGTCAGGCTCCCAGCATGGAGCCTGCTTCTCCCTTTGCCTGTGTCTCTGCCTCTCTCTCTCTCTCTCTGTGTCTCCCATAAATAAATACATAAAATCTGAAAAGGAAAAAAGTAAACAGAATCATAAATTCAAAAATTAGCCATTGAGATGGTCAAATGACAAATAAATCCAACAACCTCAGAGTATACATTAAAAAACAATATGAGACATAAATAAAAAAATCAGAAGACATAAATTCAAGTTGCCTGAGAATAGGCAAAGAAGAATAGATTAAATGACATTGATGGAAAACACAAAGAGAATGAAAATTAAAAAAGGACTAAAAATAAATAAATAAATAAGTAAATAAATAAATAAATAAATAAATATTTTTAAAAATTTTAAAAAAGGACTAAAAAAGTTCAGAATGACAGGATCAAGTAAAAAAAATAGACAAAACAACATACATATATATTTGAAGTTCCTAAAGAAGAAAAACAACAAAATGAAATTATTGCTATTTAAAGGTATATTCTAAGGAAATTTTCCAGAAAAAAAAATTTTAAATATACTTAGGTATATTCTAAGGAAATTTTCCAGAAAAAAAAAATTTAAATATACTTAGGGTCTTAGAAAAGCTGATCCAGGACAGTAGACTCTGAAATACATCTTAGTAAAACTATTAGACTTCAAAGACAAGAAAAAATTCTCAAAGCAAAAAGACCAAATTACTTTAAAGGGCAAAAAAATTAAACCACTGTCAGATTTCTCAAGAGCAAAACACAAAGCAAGCTAACACCATAGAAGCACTCCCAAAAACTTCAAAAAAGAAAGGGTAAGCCAAGGATCTTGTGTCCATCCAAGCTCCCCTTCATGGCTATGGAAAAACAACAACAATAACAACAACAACAAAACCAAAACAGTCTTAAATATATAAGCACTAAGACAAAACTGGACAATTGAGCTTCTGATGAAACTACTGGACTATGAGCTTCATTGACCAAGATATAACAGAAGATTAGTAAGGATCATTTGATATATTTAATTGTAGAATTGATACTAAGACAAAGTTAGAAACATGGATTAAATAATTAGGAAATCATCATAGGTTCTCAAAATGAAAGGGTGGAATTAAATAATGGAAGGAAAAAGAGGAAAGTAAGGGAGAAGTAGACTATCATTAACTATAGTGCAGGCAATAAGTGAAAGTCACAGGTTTCATTTAAAACTGAAATATCAAAGAGTAAAAGCTTAAAGGGGGAAAAATGGAAGTAATGATAGGTGCAAATAGGGAGTTAACCATTAGAGCAAAAGTACAAACCTTTCTAAAACCAAAAGAAGAAAAGTGGCAAAGACATACCACATAGAAAAGCACAACAAAATTCACACAATAATAAATAATATGTACATAAATAATAACAATAAACAAAAGTATTTGTATATATATCAAACACAACATCCTGATAATATATCATCTTCTCAAGAGCATATGAACATTGACAAAAATCAATCTTAAAAAAACTACCATAAAAAAAGAAAAAAGAAAAAGAGAGAAAGAAGGAAAACACCATTAAGTTCCATTCAGGGAATATATTATAAATAAATTTCTCTTATCAAAATATAAGAAAAAAAGAAAAGGCTTTCCAACTGAAATTAAGAAAGCCTTCTACTAAATGACTATTGGAAGAAAGGAGAAATACAAACATGAATTACAGAACTTTCTTAAAGTAGTAGTAATGAAAACATTACATATTCAAGTCTATAAAGAATATTTAGAGTGATCCATAGTCTTAAAAACCCACATCAATAAAAATGAAATAACTTAAATAAACATTTAATTCTATCTCCAAAAGCTAGAACAGGTACAACAATCCACTTAAAGGAGTTATGTTTTAAGATTTTATTTATTTATTTATTTATTTATTTATTTATTTATTTATTTATTACAGACACAGAGAGAGAGAGGGAGAGGCAGAGACACAGGCAGAGGAAGAAGCAGGCTCCATGCAGGGAGCCCCACGCAGGACTGGGACTGGATCCTGGGTCTCCAGGATCACTCCCCAGACTGAAGGCGGCGCTAAACCACTGCGCCACCGGGGCTGCCCTTAAAGGATTTTATTTATGTATTCATGAGAAACACAGAGAAAGAAACAGAGACACACAGGCAGAGGGAGAAGTCGGCTCCCTTCAGGGAGCCTGATGCGGGACTCCATCCTGGGACTCTAGGATCACACCCTGAGCGGAAGACAGAGGCTTAACCACTGGGCCACTCAGGTGTCCCCAAATACAACAATTTTTAACAAAAGAAAATAAAAGGAAGATAATAACAGAAGTAAAAGTAGAAAATAATAAGGTAAATAATGGAAAAAATAGTAGATTAAATTTAAAAATCCTGATTTTCGAAAATAGCAATGAGAGACAAATTATGAAATCATTAGCTCTTCCAATCGAGTAAAAGTAAAGAACTTAGATCAATTTCCACACACTCAAAAAAGTTGTGAAGGAACTATCCTACCACAAGATAGATGAAGAACCAGGCCTCAGGTGTCACAGGTGAACTAATCCATCCTTTGGAGAATGGATCATTCCAGTGTGATTCCAGCAGATGTTGGTGAGGATGTGGAAAAAAGGGAAGACTCTCGCACTTGGTGGGAATGTAAACTGATGCAGCCACTCTGGAAAGCATTATGAAAGGTCTTCAAAAAATTAAAAATAGAACTACCCTAAAACCCAACAATGCACTTCTAGGTTTTTATCCAAAGGATACAAAAAATAGTGATTCAAAAGGGCACCTGCACCCAAATGTTTATAGCAGCACCATCCATAATAGCTGAAATATGGAAAGAGCCCAGATGTTTATTGCCAGATGAATAACTAAAGAAAAGGTGGGATACACACACACACACACACACACACACACACACACACATACACACCACTTTTATACACCATTTGCCATTTGTAACGATGTGGCTACAACTAGAAGGTATTATGCTAAGGAAAATGTCAATTAGTGAAAGACAAATACCATTTGATTTCATTCATATGTGGATTTTTAAGAACAAAACAGATGAATATAGGGAAAGGGAAGGAAAATAAAATAAGATAAAAACAGAGAGACAAACCATAAGAGACTCTTAACTATGGGAAACAAACTGAAGATCACTGGTGGCGAGGTGGGTGGGGAGATGGGGTAAATGGGTGATGGGCATTAAGGAGGACACTTGATAGAATAAGCACTGGGTGTTATATGGCAACTGATGAATCACTGAATTTTACCCCTGAAACTAATAATACACTATATGTTTACTAAATTGAATTTAAATATTTTTTTAAAAAAAGAAAAGAGACACAATAATTAAATGCAAGGCAAGTGGACTAAATTGTTAAGACAGTCTGGAAACAAATGACAAAGTTGTAATACAGACTTCAGATTAAACTATGAATCAATATTAAATCTCCTGAGTTTGATAACAATACTGTGCTTCTGTATTTTTAAATAACATTGAAATATTAAGAGATAAAGTGACATGATATATGCAACCTATTTTCAAGTGGCTCAATAGTATGTATATTTCTATATCTGTATATATGTAAATTGTGTGTATAAGTATATGAATTAGGCATATGGTAAAGGAGACCTATATCAAGTGAGAAATTATCGATTCTTCTAAAGCAATACTGAGGTAGAGGGCTAATTATTTTGGGAGGAAAGAGTACTTATGTTTAAATAACATAGACTAGAGACAACCTAAGTAAGTAGGTCAGAATCCTGGATCTTAGTAGTATGAACTTGGTCAAGTTCTGTGTCTCAATTTTCCTATCTATAGAATGGAGATAATAGTATTTACCTCACAGGATATTTGTGGAAATTGATTGAATTAATCACTGAAAAGTAGTTAGTGTGTAGTAGGCACTATGTAAATATTAAATAGTAGTGATATTAGTAAAATCTCCTTAGTACTTATCTTAATTAGACTATTATTGCCTTATAATGTGCTAAGTTATAATCAAATAAATGCCATTCTTTCAATGAGCTCACCAGTACTCTGTAAAAGTGTAAAGTTAAAGATGTGAAAATGTTACCGAAGTTACAAGAGTGGTTGTCCTGTTGTATTTAAATGTCTTCTTTATAAATCTTTGTTCTTCTAAAATCTTGTAGAATTGTTTAGTATGATCTTAATTTCAGAATGAAAGTCAGTTTAATAAGAATTTCACTGGTCTAACTGGAGATTTATTCTTTTCCAGTGGTATATTTGAAAACTAATGGATTTTTGTTGTATGTTTGCATTTGAAACTTAACTACCAATCTATAAAGTGATATTTTAAAATACATTTGTTTCTTTTCAAAGAAATACATAAAATCTTGACATTGACAAAGTAAATAATTAGTGATTAATTTGATAATCTGGTTATTTCTCTTTTCCAGCACTTATGCCTTGATTTCTCCTATGGATAATAATAACTTATATACTGTATTTACCTGGAAAGATCTGTTGGAACTTTAAAGTTTCTGGATTAAAAAAAAATAAATAAATAAAGTTTCTGGATTTAAAATCTTTAGAATGAAAAAATTTATATTCTTACATTAGCAAACATACAATAAGTTCTGAAAAAATAATTTTTAGCTCTAAAATTTTGAATTAGAAGGGCTCTTATATTACCAATTACAATCCACGTATTGTACAGATGAGTGACCTTAAAATGATGAAAGTTTGGCAAGTTACCCAAAGTCATGTTATATATCATTAATTAACTACATTCTTCTATCACTCTTCTTTTCATCCTCCTTTAGCATTTCTTCAATCTGTACTTTCTTCCAAGGAAACCTAGAATTTTTACACTAAGACATTATTTTGAAGACCAAAGAATTTAAAGTAATATTTAAGCAAACTGTCAAGAAATTTTAAAAATCAATTAACAGTCCATTCTTGTGAAGAGCAAGAGAAGAAAATATATGGTTTAAGAAGTTGGATAGGTAGAGATAGATCTAATACTTGTTAAATATGTGCCAAAATTCTTCAACAACTATTTTCCTTCCACTTTGTGCAAAGAATCTTTGAAAAAAGATGGGGGGAGGGGAACAAACGTAAGAGAATTGAAGCTCATGGTAGATACTTTTAATGAATTCAAATTTGCAAATCCAAATGAATGATATCCTAGGGGAATTAATGCATTTTCTGAGGTGACATATGAGTTACTATGGATATTATTATTTTATTTTTTGTATATTTTTATTGGAGTTCGATTTGCCAACAGATAGTATAACACTCAGTGCTCATCCCATCAAGTGCCCCCCTCAGTGCCCATCACCCAGTCACCCCATTCCCCCGCTCACCTCCCCTTCCACCACCCCTTGTTCGTTTCCCAGAGTTAAGAGTCTTTCTTGCTTTGTCACCCTCTCTGATTTTTCCCACTCATTTTCTCTCCTTTCCCCTATAATCCCTTTCACTATTTTTTATATTTCTCATATGAGTGAAACCATATAATGATTTATGACTCCGAATGACTTACTTCACTCAGCATAATACCCTTCAGTTCCATCCACATCAAAACAAATGGTGGGTATTTATTGTTTCTAATGATTGAGTAATATTCCATTGTATATATAGACCACATCTTCTTTATCCATTCATCTTTCGATGGACACTGAAGCTCCTTCCATAATTTGGCCACCATGGACATTGCTGCTATTCAGAGAAACTATTAAAAGATATGAATATAGCGTCATCGTAATACCTATTCAGTCCCTGTTTTTATGTATTATTTCTTTGGGCTTCCTCTTTCTTTTACAGAGTCCCCCTAATATTTCTTGCAAAGCTGGTTTGGTGGTCACATATTCTTTCAGTTTCTGCTTATCTTGGAAGCTCTTTATCTCTCCTTCTATTCTGAATGACAGCCTTGCTGGATAAACTATTCTTGGTTGCATGTTCTTCTCATTTAGGACTCTGAATATATCCTGCCAGCCCTTTCTGACCTGCCAGGTCTCTGTGGCGAGGTCTGCTATTAATCTAATAGTTCTCCTCACCTCATATAAATTAAGAATCTCTTGTCTCTCGCTCCTTTACAGATTTTTCTCTTTATTTGGAATTTGCAAGATTCACTATTAAATGTCGAAGTGTGAACCATTTTTATTGATTTGGGGAGGGGGAACTGCTCTATCTCCTGGACCTGAATGCCTGTTTCCCTCCCCAAATTAGGGAAGTTCTCAGCTGTGATTCCTTCAAATATGCTTTCTCACCCTCTGGCCCTCTCAGTGCTCTCTGGAATCCCAATTATATGTAGATTTTTCCTTCTGAGGCTATCAGTTATTTCCCTTAACCTTTCCTTATGGTCTTTTAATTGTTTTTTGTTTTTTCCTCAGCTTCCTTCTTTGCTATCAACTTGTCTTCTATGTCAATCACTCTTTCTTCCAACTCATTAACCCTCATCATTAGGACCTCCAGTTTGGATTGCATCTCATTCAATTTTTTTTTTTTATAATTTCAGCCTGATTAGATCTAAATTCTGCAGTCATGAGGTCTCTTGAATCCTTTATGTTTTTTCCAAATCCACCAGTAGATTTATTTATTTATTTATTTTTAATTTATTCATGAGAGACACAGAGAGAGAGACAGAGACAAAGGCAGAGGGAGAAGCAGGCTCCATGCAGGCTCCATGCAGGGAGCCTGATGTGGGACTCGATCCCAGGTCTCCAGGACCATGCCCTGGACTGAAGTCAGTGCTAAACTGTTGAGCCACCTGGGCTGCCCCATCAGTAGCTTTACAATTGTGCTTCTGAATTGACTCTCTGACATCAAACTGTAATTGAAGTTTTCATCTTCATCTATGGAATAAATCTAAATCTCCCAAAAATAATTTTCCTAAGCAGATTTCCTATTGAAACTTCTCACTTAAATTGTGAAGAAATCATGAAAAAAAAAAAAAAAGTCCCCTTATTGCTGCTTCCAGACAACAGGCTTCATCCTCATGAAAATCTGTATGGTCTGCTTCACCATCAGCTGGTTCTGCCCTGACCCTTGATCATTCTCAGGGTCTGGCTCCCAAAACTTCCAACTCCCACCGCTTCCTACCAGACACTACTATGGATATTATGTACAAAACATGAAAAAGGGGAATGTTATCAGTTGGCTATTAGTACATTCAAAATTAGAAAAATCATTCTAAATGAACAGTGACTTTGATTTTATTATCTGGTAAAATTATAGGATGGATTATTAATCTGATGTGTTATAGGTGATAAAACAAATAAGCAGATCATTTTCTTCTATGATAGCATGAGTTGGTTACACATGTATTTTGAGTTCAATGTCTTTTACAAAGTACTTAAAAACCATATAGAGTAGCCTGGTTGGATGACACTATAATAGAGGATACCTATGGGTGATTTAAAAAAATAATGTCTGAAGTGTTAACTTATGAGCTCCCATCAAAATGGGGAGAACTTGGGGCACCCGGCCTGGCTCAGTCAGTTAAGACTCTGCCTTTAGCTCAGGTCATGATCCCAAGGCCCTGAGACTGAGCCCCGCATTGGCCTCCCTACTCAGTGGGGAGTCTGATTCTCCATTTCCCCCTGCTTGTGCTTGCTCTCTCTCTGTCAAATAATAAATTGAATCTTTATGGGATGCCTGGGTGGCTCAGTGGTTGATAGGGTGTGATCCCAGAGTCCCAGGATTGAGTCCCACATTGCTCCCCAATGAGCCTGCTTCCCTTCTCCCTTGTCTCTGCCTCTGCCCTTATCTCTGTGTCTCTTGAATAAATAAATAAAATCTTAATTTTTTTTAATCTTTAAAAAAAATGGGGAGAACTTTATAGGCAAGTTGCAATGCTTTTCATCAATATTTTACTAGTAATGCAGATGAAGAATTAAAAGCCTTCCTCTCAAACTTCCAAATGAATCAAGGCTAACAAAAGACATAGATATAATGATTGATTGTCAACAATTCAAAATATTTCAGATAGATGTAAAAAAATCAAAGAACCAAAGAACAAAACTGATGAGAGATAAATATAAAATCTAACATTTTACTTCAAATCAATTGCATAGGACTTATAAGAACTTCTAGATTGATAGTGTCTCATTTAAAAATATATTTTGGGGGGAGAGTTTCAAAAATATGTTTTAAATGTATAAACCTTAAATTTAGTATAAGGCAATGTTGTAATTGGCCTAGTAAAAATGGTTCAAGCTTCAATTTCATTTTCAAAAACTGTATTATTCATATCAGTTGAGGAAACATTGATGAATTAGACTGTTTGCAAGAAAATAACCAGTATTTTGAGGGATATGGAAATCATATTTTGAGAAGAGTGATTGTTATAAGCAAATTATTTTTAGCATTAAAATAGTATTTCCAATTGTGGTATAAAATAGTATTCTTCAAGTATTTGAAAGGTTAGGTAGACCTATCCAGATTTATGATTCAGATTTAAATTATAATTAGATTTATATGAACTTGTATCTGTTCATATATGCTCAAAGCTTTATACTAATTAAAACATTTCAAATGTAAATTTTTCATATTGAAAGAATGCATTTGACTTGGAATAGTATTAAGTAAAATAATGTATGTGGAACATATAGCACTAAGTATATAGTAAGCATTAAATAAATGTGACTATTAGTATTACTAATATAATATCCTTGGAATTATATTCAAGCATAAATTAGATGATTATTTGTGAGATATGACCATTTTTTTCAGGATGAATTTATTTTTTTATTTATTATTATTATTTTTTTTATTTATGATAGTCACAGAGAGAGACAGAGAGAGAGAGAGGCAGAGACATAGGCAGAGGGAGAAGCAGGCTCCATGCAGGGAGCCTGACGTGGGATTCAATCCCGGGTCTCCAGGATCGCGCCCTGGGCCAAAGGCAGGCGCCAAACCGCTGCGCCACCCAGGGATCCCCAGAATGAATTTAGAACAAAAATTTTTTAGCATAAGTTTATGCTTCTAAGTAAGATTCAGTTATTGTATGGCTTATTAGCCATGTCCCCTTATAGTATCCACTCATCTCCTTTTCACAAGCTGAAACAATGTAGGTTTTTAAAAATCACCTTTTGAGGAAAATGTTGAGTGTATAATTAGAACAGTTTTTAAAAAATTATTTATATTCCAGGTTTAGTACTAATTCTTCAAAATTCAAATAATCACTTCTTCTTTAAGCATTTGACATATATTAATATTGCGTAAAATATTGAACCTACTGTAGTGGACTCTTGATTACCTTAACAAATGGCAAATAACATAAATATAAACAAATTAATAAACCAAGAACCTTATTTTAATCATTGAAGTAATCATTTATTAAGATATAAATCTTTTATCAGTGCTAAAATATTTAATAAATTTTAATATTACCATTTTCTTTTTATTCTGTAAAAGTCTGTCTCTGTCAGGAATGCTAAAGAATAGAAGAGACTTTATAAGAATTGAATAATGAGTATCCAGTAAATGTTCCATCTTCATTCATATATGAAGCAAGTTTTTATTGATCATGAATCTATGCCAGACAAATGTGGTAGATACCAGGAATATGTCAAATTAAAAAAAAAAATCACAGTCTTTAGTTTCATGGAGCCTGTAGTCTAGTAGAAAAGTCAGACATTAACCAACGAATCATAATTATTTGTAAAATAACAATTGTCACAACTACTAGAGAAGTGAGGAATGTAGGCCTCTGATAGTATATATATATAAGATTTATTTTTCTAATCAAAGGGGGTCATGGGTAGCTACCCTGAGGAAGTGATAATTGAGCTGATTTATGAATATGAACAAGAGTTTACTTGAAGAATTTTCAGGAAACCCAGTCCATTTAGTGGGAATAGCATGTACAAAGACCATGTATCAGGAAGAAGTGCTGGAAAGGAAAATAGTTCCACATGTAAATGTTGAGGTAGATTGAAGAGAGTCTATCTAAATATGTATGGACTATGTTAAAGAGTTTAATCTTTTTCCTAAGAGCAACACAAATCTATTGTAAACCTTTAAACTATGACAAGGGACAGGATTAGATTTTCTCTATAAAAAGATTACTTTGTCTGTAATGGGGAGATTAAGAGAAGAAAATGCTAGATTTCAGGTAAACTGATAATGAGCCCATAAAAGCAATGGTGAGAGCTGGAAATAATAGAGAAGTGAATGGTTATTAGGATTCCTAGGTGGTAGAATCAACAGTGATAGACAGGATAGGAGGCATAAGATTGGAAAAGATAATGAGACCACCAAGCTTTAAGACTTATGTGAAAAGATACTCATTGAAACAGGAAACATGGGAAGAGGACCGGTTAGAGTTGAACACCATGAATATGGCCTTGGCCATATTAAATTTGAGGTATTTTTGAGACATCTAATAGAAATGTAGTTACATAAATCAGTCTAGACTGTAGAACTCAGATATACCTAGAAAAATAAATTTGTAAATCTGATATATAAATGGGGACGATGGAAGTAATGGATATAAAAGGATTGCCTAGGCAGCAGATCTCAAATGAGAAAAGTCTGTAAGGCCCAAGTCCAGAGGATTGCTAACATAAGCTTGAAAAAAGAACTGAAAAAGTAGTTTATATCATGTCATGAAATCCAAGGAAAAGAATGCTTATGATGGAGAGAGTAGTCACTGTCAAAGGTCAAGAAACCTAAACAGATGAGCACTAAGTTGCGTCCATTTCACTCAGCAATGCAAAAATAAAGAAGTGCTGTGTTCATTGAGTAACAGAGTACTTAACAATATGGGTACGAAAGAATCTTCCAGACTCGCTAGGAAGTTTGGAAATAGAGACAAATCTTCAGAGAAAATTGTAAAAAGGGGGAGAGAAAGTATAACTGGGATTCAGAAGTCATGGAGGGGAGGACAGGCTTTTCTGTTTTTGTTTTTATTTTAATGCAAAGGAATTACAGAATCCTTTCATAGAAAATTTACAGTTGTTAGGATGATGTTTAATACATTAAAAAAAAACAACAGGAGTTTAAATAATTGAAAGGGGGGATTGGTTAATAAGTTTACTGATGGATAGAGGGTTGGGAAGACAGCTCCTCCAATGTAAATAGAAGTTAAATAGAATAGAATAGGGATTTAAATAGCTTTAAATAAGTTGAGAGATAACGGTTAAATAGAATGGGGTATAGATTGAGAGATAGAAATAAGTCTGAATTTTAAACTGATATCTATGTTCTCCACAAAATATCAGTAAAGGTCATCTTCCAAGAGTTGGGGTGGGGGTGTACTGAGAAGATTAAAGGTTTAATGAGGTAAAGATTTGAAAAATAGAAACTGTACAAATGAATTGACATGTATGCATACATAAACAGATAAATGATGAGGAAGAAAGGAAGAAATGGAGAGAGAGAAGGAGAAAAGAATAAAGAGAAAAGGGAAAGAAAGGAAGGAAAGCAGTGAATGAGGAAGGGAAGTGAATGATAACAAATTATCATTTGTTTCTAATAATTTTTGGTAGTTTTGAAAGATTCAAGAAGTTTTTGTGCTATCTTTCTGAATCAGTGGTTCTTGTTTTATTTTTTCTGCTCCAGTAAAATTTCTCTCATACAAGTAAGGATTATCACATATTCATATCAAGCACAATGATCTGCTATATTATTGATTCTGAAGGAGAAGATGAAGTACTTCATCAGAAATAGGAAATCTCAGAAATAGGAAAATATGCGCATATGTTTTTATGTTGTGTCTGAATGTAAATGTACTTGTGCAGTTTGAAAAGGCCATTAAATGATTCTGAGATGTCCTCCAGAGGGAGACTGGGAATTTCTAGCCAAGTATTAAAAGTGGACCAGAATTTAGGAAGTTCTCCATAAAAAAAAGACAGGCAATTATTATGTTTAATAAATATTTTAGCACATACAATAAAATCAATTTCCTTTTTCGAAAGTGCACAGTATTCCTTAGATATCTATTTTCCATTATAGAAATTTGCTTCGTGATACTTAAAAGTATCTATTAGTAGAATCACTGTATGACTATTCCAATTCATAATCATTTACTTGTTAAACAATTATCAACAAAATATTGATGAATATTTACAAATATTCAGTCAACTTGTCAGTAAGTTCTGCCTTAGGTGAAATTTTCTGATTTTAATTTAGTCATAAAATGCTTTCGGTTACTAGTCCGTCAATTAATTACTAAATTACTGATCCATAGTACTGTAATGTCCTGAAAAATTAAAGGCGACTTCTGAAAGCCTAATTGAATCTTGGAGAGATATTTATTCACCATTAGTATTAAGATAAATGTGTCAACTCACAATAATCACACTAAACTTAGGTACCTTCATTTCACAAATGAATAAACTGAAGCTCAGAATAGATAGAACTGAAGATGTAAGGATCCAGGTTAGATTTTCAGTCTGAAAAGACCTGCTTCCTAATATCTAGCTATAGAAAATAAATACGTGAGCTGGAAACAATAATAATTATTTTTCTAAAAAAGTTCATTTTCATGTAGTGTTATTAAATTTAATACCTCTCTATAAGTATAAACTCAGTGTTTATTACTAACATGGCCTTGTTGCAATATAAATAGCGCAATAAAAAACCCACAAAATTTTAGACTCTTTTAAGGTAAAAATTGTCCTAGTTATTTTAACCACCTACCATATGAGTTATTTGGAAAACGAAGAATTTTATGCAATAGGGTAAGTGGTTATGAGGACAGGTTTGGAGTAAGAAAACTGAGCTTTAATATTGGCTTTTATACTTATTAACTATGAGCACTAATGAGTTACTTAATTCTTTGTGGTTTCCCTATCTATGAAATGGAGGGGAAAACACATAATTCATGATGTATTAGAAGGATTAAATAAGAAATTTATTTAACTACTTAGTACTGGGCCAACAGCAAATATATATGGATTGATATATATGTGTAAAATGTATATGCACACACACACACACACACACACACACACAAGAGAGGGACGCCTGGGTTGCTCAGCAATTGAGCGTCTGCCTTTGGCCCAGGGAGTGATCCCAGGATCTGGGATCGAGTCCCACACTGGGTTCCGTGTAGGGAGCCAACTTCTCCCTCTGCCTCTCTTTGTCTCTCTGTGTGCGTCTTTCATGAATAAATAAATAAAATCTTAAAAAAAAAAAAACACAAGAGGTTTAAATTTAGCTTAGAATAGTTTTGAAGCCATTATTACTTCAGACTAGATTTATTTGAACTGGTTTAGCATTCCATTAGGTATGTTACTTTTCAT
Source organism: Canis aureus (assembly GCF_053574225.1). Lineage (NCBI taxonomy): Eukaryota > Metazoa > Chordata > Mammalia > Carnivora > Canidae > Canis > Canis aureus. Next base: position 16,770,337 of record NC_135643.1, read on the forward strand.
ATTGTTCTTGTTTTTGTTTGTTTGCTTGCTTGCTTGCTTGTGTTGGTCTCCAAAAGCAATAAAACCAGTTTCCATACTCACTCCTTCATAAAACAATAATAATACGTAATAAATATGTATTATAACAAAATAATAACAAAAATGTTCAACAATTTAATATAGTATTTGTCTGGAAGGAGCTTCCCACAGCCTTAGTCATAGCCATGGATCATTATTTCAAACAAAATATATCTTTTAGATATTTAAATGTGTGTTCTCATATCATAGAATTTAAATGTAATTCATTTGTTCTGTGATCGCAATAGTACATAGCAATTTTGCTGTGAGGTTCAAATAAGGAAAATAGAATGTACTGTAGTTTAGAGCGCTATCACTGATACACATTGAAAAGAAGGGTTGTTTTTCCAAGAAAAATTATGTCTCGTTAAGCTTTAATTTTTCATTAAAACATTTCTGAGGTTTATACAGTAAAATCATAGTTGAGACTTTTGGCAAATGGCATTATAACTTAGTGCTATATGAAAGTTCTAACGAACTGCAATGTCTTTAGAGCTTAATAATATAAATTCTGATGCAGAGAAGTCTAAACCAAAGGTAAAATGCTAGGTTGAGGTGTCTTGTTTTTTGTCTTTTATTTTAATTACCGGCCTGATAATTTACACGTTAAGAACATAATTAAATATCTTGGAAGAGAAAGAATTCTTTAGAATAAGTCTTACCTTTGCTACTGTGTTAAATATGGCTTTGATAAAATGACCCAAGGAAAACAGACAATTCCCTTCAGGTGTTATCTATGTCTGAAATATTCTTCACTGATTTCACATGCACTGATAATATGAACAAGGTAATTTATCTGACTCTTGTAGAGCAAGGTTTGTAGTAAGAAATGCAAAATTCACACAGAGTTTCCCTCTAAGAAGTCTGTGCAGTGTTTTTTGGTTTATATAAAAAGACTAAAGATGTTGCCTCAGGCATCTATTTTCTTTTCCTTAAGGCAAGCTGAAACGTCACAAATCAAATTGTTTTTCACATTGTTAATTTAATATTTTCTCTTTCAATTTCTCAGAGAGCCGACATAGGGATTTCTGCTTTAACTATCACCCCAGATCGTGAGAATGTGGTGGACTTTACAACACGCTATATGGACTACTCAGTGGGAGTACTACTTCGAAGGGCTGAAAAGACAGTGGATATGTTTGCCTGTCTTGCACCATTTGATCTCTCTCTATGGGCTTGCATAGCTGGCACTGTTCTTCTGGTGGGTCTTCTGGTCTACCTCTTGAATTGGCTTAATCCCCCACGATTACAAATGGGATCAATGACTTCTACTACTCTCTACAACTCCATGTGGTTTGTGTATGGATCCTTTGTACAGCAAGGTAAGGAGAATAAATACATTTTATTATGAAAAAGGAATATGTTTCAAAAGCCATAAATTAGTTAAGAATGTTCTGTATCTGACATCAATAAGCGTTCTAAAGGGTCTTCACAGCAATGCTCAGAAAAGAACATTTCCTACTCTTTCCTAGAGGATCTCAAACACAGCAGGTTTCCCACAAAAATGGTTCATTATCTTTTGATGTAGGTTCAATTTCATCAACAAAGCCAAAAATGAATGTCAGAGGTGAGGTTCACAAGAAAGTCAAGATCAGATTTCCCCTCCTCCCCACCACCTAATTTTTTTTACCCTTTCTCTGTCATTCTGAGAAATAGTCTTACTAAGATGAAACAATTTACTACCAGAGCAGATACTGTTTAATTATTTACATATGTAAGACATGCTGAGACTGGTTCTTGGCTCAGAGACATTATTCAATGTATTAAAAATATTTAATGATAATGAAAAAACTTTGATTAATTTAAGATTCTGATAAGAAACTTTTGTCTTATCTTTCATCTTAATATTTAATCTTTACCAATGATTTAATTTACAATGTCATGATATTCTAAAGAATGTCTTTGTTTTGTTATTCAATATTTAATCTGCCCTACTCTTTAAAATGTCTAGTTAATTCTTTGACTTTCATCATTTTAGAATAGAGTAATACTTATTGAATTCCTTATTTGAGACTATTGCCATTGTACGAATGAAATAATAGAATACTTAGTGGATCGATAGTTTTTTACAAACCTGTCACATGTATTGAAGAGGAGAAATACGTATCACAGTAGAGATACACGACATGTTTGCCTTAATGTTTGCAAATCTCAATTTTTTTTATTCACACTTGCTATTAGATTTGCCATTAAATTTGAGTAGTTGTTCTCAGATGCATACTCTTATTTGAGACCACTGGCCCGGAGAGGGCCGAGGACACAGCCCTTAGAAAAGGAATGGATTAGAGGAGTTTTCAGTGGTAACTGACAAGGTGTAATGAGAAAGACTCAAGTACCATGTATTCCATGCAGTGGTATACATACCAAGTAAAGACAATATTTAAAGATGGAGGGTTTGGTTGACCATGTTGACATTTCAAAAAATCAAGTAAAATTAAGACTTGAAAGATATTTATTGGATTTAAAAATAAACTTGTTGGGATCCCTGGGTGGCGCAGCGGTTTGGCGCCTGCCTGTGGCCCAGGGCGCGATCCTGGAGACCCGGGATAGAATCCCACATCAGGCTCCCGGTGCACGGAGCCTGCTTCTCCCTCTGCCTGTGTCTCTGCCTCTCTCTCTCTGTGTGACTATCATAAATAAATAAAAATTAAAAAAAAAAAAAAACTTGTTATTGGTTGTATACCAGTGACCATATCTGGATAACCAGTTCCTCCAAACCAACCAAATTTATGGGTCAGAAGTTTAGACAGGACATAGGGAGGATGGCTTGTCTTTACTCAGTGATGTCTGAGTACTCAACTAGACGACTTAAGGTCTGAAGATGAACTCATCTGAAGGCTTGTGCATTTCACTTACATGTCTGGTGGCTGATGCTGGTAGTTTCCGTTTTCTTCTATGTTCTCTCTTCATGGGATGGCTTGGCCTTTCTCACAGGATGGTAGATAATTTTTCCATAGAGAGCATTCCAAAAAAGAGAAAAAAAGAGTCAATGAAACATAAAAATGATGGAGCCCCTAGATGGCTCAGTCGGTTGAGTATCTGCCCTCAGCTCAGGTTGTGATCCTGGGGTCCTGGGATCAAGCCCCATCTCAGGCTCCCTGCTAAGCTTCTCCTTCTCCTTCTGCTGCTCCCCAGCTTGTTCATTCTCTCTCTCTCTCTCTCTCTCTCTCTCTCAATAAATAAATTAAATATTAAAAAAATAAACATAGAAATGTTATTGCCTAGATTGGGGATCACAAATTTGTATGATGGTGTGAGTTTTTCTTGCAGGGAAAATCCTGGTTTTGACCATCTCATGACTTTGTTATAAGAATTAAAATGGCTAAAGATTATGAAGTTCTTATATAAAATAACTTATATAAGGGTCACATAATTATTTATCAAATAAAACATAAGAACAAATCAGACTTAGCTGTGGGTAGTTAGGCACATGGAAAAAGGATAACAAGGCAAATATTTTAGATTATTGGCAAGATAATGATTAAAATGGTAGCTCTTCAGGTACATGAAACAATAAAAAAATAGAAAGACCAATAATAATGCAGTAAGAGTAAGATTGGAAAGTAATAGAGGAGTAGTGGGAGATAATAAAGTTTTTGAGGAGGCCAAAGAACAAAAGTGGAAACATCAGTGTGAGGGAGTTTGAAGTTTGTATTTATCAATTCCTGAAGTTAAGATTCGGTAAAGGACTTCAAAGCTGATCAAGGAAAAAAATAATAATAATAAATAATAATAAAAATAAATTAAAAAAACAAAGCTGATCAAGGAACTGTGAGCACAGAGGACTGATTAAACTATTTGCAATGATGGTCAGTTCAGACGGGAGAGAAAAAATGAGCCATGTGCCAAAACTGTTAATATATGAGGAAAAATAGCTAGGAGATGTTGATAGATAGGAGTACTGACTAAAAATAAAAGTTGGTATAGTTAGATATAATTAACCTCTGTTTTCATCTTACTTCTTCCCAATCTGCCCAATTTTCTGCACATGGTTTTAATAACCACTAATATGCAGTTGATCCCCCAAATCTGTATCACCTATTCTTTAATTTTAGTTTTGTATATCCAGCTGCCCACTAGACCAGTCTCTGGATATAGCAAAAGCACCATGAATTCCAACACTGATTCATTTTACACTTTAAAACTTTGTAGCTTCTCATATTCTCTATTCCAGCTGATGCATTACCAGCCACTCAGGTATACAGGTTAGAAACTTTGAAAACAGTTTGGATTTCTCTTTCTTCTATCCTTTATATCCCATAACCAAGTCCTATGAATTTTACCTTCTAAATATTTCTAGAAGTTGAAATCTTGTCTCACCTAGACTGATGAGCCTACACTGCTACCTAGATTTGGCCTACTTCATTTCTCATCTGAACTACAGGAATCTTGTTAACAAATCTTTCTTTTTTCAATTTTGTCCCCTGCAAACATATGCTCCACATACTTGCAGATATATCCAAGTTATTTCTATCAGGGAGAGCTAACTACATAATTCCCATTCTTTAAATATTTTCATGGCTCCTCAATGCCCACAGTTTACAAGTCTGAGTTATTTAGAACATGAATAATATTCCACTATCGGGCTCCAGTCCAGGGCTCAATTCTAATTTCTTACCACTCATGCCTCACATTTAATTGTTCAGTTATTCCAAATGGCTTTTGTCCCTTGGACATAAGACTGCCATCATGACTCTCTGCCACATACGTCTGCTCCTTTCAATTCCTGAAGTGCCTTTATTACTAAGCTGCTTAATCTTTATTTGTACTCTTTGGTTTCATATGGCAAATTGCTATGCATCCTCTAATTCTGGCTGTGATCTTGCTTCTTTTAGGAAATATTTGCTGGGATTAGGGACCATCTTCTATGCTTCTGAAGATATATTTATCATAACACATAAACTATTATGTAATTGACATTTTTTCATTTGTTTCTGAGTCCTTTGAGCATAAAAGTGGCTTACCTTTATAGTCCCTTTGCCTACAGTTCAGTGTCTTGTACATATTAAGTGTTCGATAAATGAAAAATGATCAACTAAATGAATAAATATATGCTAAATAGTTAACTAAACAAAGCATAGTGTTAGTGTTAACTGCAATATTGTGTTTATTAGATTATAATTTGTTCCCCAATGATCTAAACTCATTAAACCTAACAGGAAGTGACTCAGAATGTCTCTACTAGTGTATTTTACTAGGAAGCTAAGATGAGGAACTTATAAATAAGATCTCCAATCTGTTGAAACTTTATTTTTGAGGATTTGACATGCTTTCTGAACTCGGCCTATAGGTAGCCAATTTTTAGAAAGTTTGGGGGCGTATCCAAGAGAAAAATATAAGTAAAATTATCCATATGGTTAGCATGCTTTTCTAGTTGTGTAAACATGACACAGATATCAAAAGTTATAAATATGATAAGCACTTTTTCATCCCAACTAGGTCTTTAAATGAATTGTACAGCCTGTTGGTTGATTGTACATTTATACAAATTCCTAGTGATGGATAATGCTGAATTGCATATGATTAACTACTTCATCTTTGAAATGCTGCCATTCTTCCACTTCCTAACAATGAAAAGGTGAATTTGTTAAAAGGTACAGAAAGCATCTTTACATTTGGATTAAAAAATAAATTTAGAAAAAGCTCCTAAACCCTATGAAAAAAAGAATTAGTCAATGACAGAGTCCGTGCACAGGCATGGAGTTAAAGGTAGTAATAATCTTCAATAAAAATATAGTCTTTTTAAGAAGTACAGCTGTTATTCAGAATTACAGTCTTTATTGAGCCACTAGACCAGGTTGAATAGGGATAAAAAGCATTTCATGTATTATCAGATAAATTTCTGAAAAAAAGACTTTAGGGATAGGTAAAAGAAAAATGTTAAACATGTGTCAGTTGTTTACTAATTCTGATTTTTAAAAGTCTGTAACTTCAAAGCATTCTGGAAAAATAGTCAGGGAATCCAACTGTGCAAAAGCAGTATGGCCCATTATAGAGATAAACCTACTACATCTGTTTGGCTGAAACATTAAAGCTTGTGAATTAGATAGTTAAATGCATGAATGAGAGACCAATTTTATGCAAGTTTTGTTGTCATTTTATATCCTCCTTTATTTCCATGTCTACATGCATCTCTCTGCAATCAACATACTTAAACAACTAGGGTTTGATTTTTGAATATCCCTTATATTAGCTTTATGGGCAGTGACTCTTAATATCATCTGGGCCTGGGGGGTGGGAAGCCTCTATGACTTTTTCACATATGTGCTTGTATACAATATTTTTGCTGTTTACTTGCAAAGGAAAATTTCAGAGTTTGCTTCAGATGCTTTTGTCTGATTGTAGGAAGTATAAATATATATAGTCACAGAAAACATTTGAAGCTATGACATGTTTATTTACCAGCAAGCATTTATTAAGTCCTTAACTAAGAGAGCACCGACTATATGCCAGGAACGGGAAGAACAAAAGGAAAACAAGGAATAACCACATTAACTGATTTCCTTACTATGTCTTGGGTATGCTGTATATCATGCCCAACCTAGATGTTCAGAGTATGGTCATAAATAAGAAAGGCACAGTTCTTGCAGTCTTGCTTGGAACCATCTAAATGGGCCATAGCCAAATGGGACCATAAAAACCATTTCCGATGAGAAGAGCAGACAGCATTATTGGAAAGAATAAAGAAGGAAAATTCCTTTGATAGCTTTCTTAAATATCAAACAGCTCCACAGATGCCAGTGATTAATAGAAAGGGGGCCTTTAGGAATAGTAGAAGATAACTTGATGGCTGATGTGCAAGAGTTAACAGGAGAGGCAACCCACAGTCTTTGAGATCCCAGGACAATTTTTGGAAGAAAATTAAGAGCTCTTTCCACTGCCAGATGGATTGTAGTGTTACAGAGAATTACAACTTTCTCATTTTCACAAAAAGAAGAATCATTCTATCGAATTAGGCAACTAAAGAGATTGTTGATGAGAGAGCATCTCTTTAAAACTCTGCATAGAAAAATAACTCAAAAAAGACATCCATTTTAATGGTATAGATATAAAATATACAAAACTTATCAATTTGCTGGTTGCAAAACCCCAAAGGATACAAACCTTGTAGTGTAGTAGCTAAAGCCATTCCTTTGTAATGTTATCTGATATTTCACATTCAATTTGAATATAACAAGAATGATATTGGCTAGCTTTGTTGTTTACTGACCCCAATGTACATGGGGAAAATGAAAGTAATTCCCAGTGACAGGCTAACTGGACTATAGAGACAAATTTCTTTCTACGTTCTGTTCTTACAGACATTAACTCAAAAAAGCTCTATGTAATTTTTATTTAGGTTCAAAAAAACATCTCTGTTGTTGCTAATTATGATTGGCAGTCCTTAACTAAGAGAGCGCCAAACACTCTGAGAGCTGTCATATCCACTTGAGAATTTCCCCCATGCTGATTTAAAACATGACAAGGTGTTCATTTCCTTCCATTTTATCACCAGAATTCACCACTAAAGAAAAAAAAAAAAGTTGAACTTTCACGTTCTCAGCTGCTATTCTCAGTCTATCCTTATGAGTGTGGGAAATGAGTAATTTGTATGATAGAAAACAATGCAGTGATCCTAAGATTGGAATCCAATGGTTTACATTTCCAATGAACTGTACTGAGCTCCTAAGCAATTATTCCATGAATTATATGTATGTAATATGCCCCTGAATTTCATTTATTCTACTACCAGCTCCTCATGATTTGAGCCAGACAATCCTTTCTCATGCTAAACTGGCTTTTGCAGAATTGAAAGTAATCAAAGTTTTGAGGCAAAAATCAGATTTCTACTTATATAATGCTTATCAAACAAGAACTGTTTAAAACATTTTCTAGACTTCTGCAGACTGCTTAAGAATGTATACTATAGAGACACCTGCGTGGCTCAGTGGTTAAGGGTTCCAGGTTCCTGGGATCAAGTTTCGCATCAGGTTCCCCTTCTCCATTTGCCTATGTCTTTACCCCTCTCTCTGTGTCTCTCATGAATAAATAAATAAAATCTTTGAAAAAAATGTATACTATAATTAAAAGCATTATTTTATTATTTAATGAAACAAAGGAGTGGTTTTCTGCAAGCCATAAAAAAAACTAAAAAGTGATTTTAAGATATTCTGAGTTGTTTTCCCTCCTTCCTCAAGTGCTTTAAGAAAAAAATAGTTTTTAAAATCTAAATTTAAGTTATCAAAAAAGAGGTATCACAGGTCCTTAGAAATAATAGCATTGATATCATAGTAGTACTCAGTATTTGCAGTACCATGTTACAAAACCCCTCAGCTTAAGTCATAAGGATTGGGTCAGACATCACCAAAGATAAATTTATTCTAAAGATAATTTAGGATTGATCAAAGTTAAACTATGGGGATCAGAAGACTATAGGTGGTAAAAACAAACAAACAAACAAAAACAACAAAAAATACCCTATAGATGGCACTAGAGACCATCAGTTTAGAATATAAATTTTGAAATTCCATTTTTGTTTGACCTGAATCCATTTTCCCCTTCATCTATAAATATGTATTTAGAGGTTTAATAGTGATGGTTATATTTCAAAAACTGTGGGAAACTGATCCCTGCTTTCAAAAACAGTATCAGCATACTTTGAAAATTAAGACTAGCATTTAACCTGGTTCTAAGATGCATACTTATAATCCAACTATAATGTCTGGTTTACAAAATTGATGAGTAATAAAGTCCTGTGATACTTTTGTTAAATACTCTTGAATGTGGCATAGCCCTTACTTTAATGTTTCACAATTTGAAGGCAGCAAAACTACAATGTGTAATATAAAGTATAAATTCACATTACATATCTTATCATATATAATAGTGTCCCTTATTTGTAAGCTACATTTCTTGATGACAATTGTTCGTTTTTTTAAGATTTAACAAAAGATCAAGCATGACCCATATTTCCGTGGACGCATAAAATTGCTCTTTGATTTGTGGCTGTGACCAAAATTTATAGTCTCTTTATATTTACAACTCTGTCTCTTAGACTCTAAATTAGCAATCCAGTTGGGACAGCTATGCAGTTTGTCCTGTCTGCTTCACTTGTTTTCTAGCAGTTAATGTTTATATCCATTGTTTAAGCTCTCCTTTAACGTGTACTAAAAGGATTTCTTCTGCCTTTACTATCTCAAATTCTTTATTCTCCAGAAAACATCTGTTTAGTTATTAAGTAAGAATTATTTATCTAGTCACAAGAGTGAGGAAGACAGCATGGTGTCTGTCTTCATGGAGCTTTCAATGTACAAGAGAAATAAACTGGTAAACACATGGCTCCATCACAGAATCATAACTATCAGGTTAAGGAAAGCTCAAATCATGATGGGCTTGGAGTTTACAGATATGCTGCTATTTGGTACATTGCAATTAGGTCAAATACATATAAAATCATGACCTATCAAAATAAGGAACACAGACTAGGATCCAATTTTTCACCTAGTGACAATGGAAGAAATGAATCGTCCAATCAACCCACTTTATCTTTGCTTTTTGATCTATAAAATAAAGTGCTAGATTACTTTAAAAAATGTTCAGCTCTAAGATTGTATGATTCTGTCATAGCAATATCTATGAAAAGAATTATTTTTCTATCTTTGTTTTCTTGAGATAGAAATACAGCTCAGTGTTAAATCCTACATCTATCATTTACTAGCTATCTGACATTGGACAAGTCGCTTAAACTCTAGGTGCCTCAATTCCCTGAATAATAATTGCCTACTTCATCAGGTGTTTGAAAAATTAATCTCTCATGGATATAAACACCTAAAACTGTGTGCATGACATAAAATAGGCATCAACATTATAATTCTAATTACCTCAACATTTTTGTGGGCCTCAGCAAGAGATAGAATCAACCACATTGTGTAATGCTTTATATACTCAAAATTACCTCACAGAAAATAAGCATTATTTTAAAGAAGCATATTATAATCAGGCATAAGGAAATATATTAGAAAAACAAGTCTAGCTAATGGAAATGCTAATAGTAAAAGTCATACACTAACAAATTCATAATAACTTTGTCATTCAGCCAGATATGAAAAACTAAAAGCATTTTTCCTACGTCTGTACATCATTATCACATGTATTGTGATAAACTGTACCATAAAAGGGCCCAAGGTGCAACAAATAATGAAATGAAATTGAATGGAATTGGAAGTTTTGATTCAGGACGCTTCCAGTTTACATATTAAGTCCTTAAAACGATTGAATAATTTTAGGAGAACTAATCTATAAAAACTGTGTAAATATGTGTTTTGTTTTTGGAATTATGTCTTGAAATCTGTACCTAACATAGCACAAAATTGAGTATGAACATCATATAGAAGGAGGCTAATTTTCCTAAACTAATCAATGTTACAAACTGCCGTTGATGGCAGTTTATTACCATTTGGATCCATTCCAGAATTGAAATAGTAATGATGATGATGATGAAACTTTGGTTTTTGCTTATTACACTCACAATGCCAGCACTGAAACTTAGAATATTTAATAATTTTTTATTGAAGCATAATTGACATGCATTTCCATTAGTTTCAAATATATAACATAATGACTTGATATTTGTATATTTTGTGAAATGATCACCACAATAAATCTAATATGTACACATAGTTAAAAAGAATTTTTTATGATGAGAATTATGCTGAGAACTCTCAGCAATTTCAAATATGTAATACAGCAGTATTTTCAATAGTCACTCTGCTGTACATTACATCCCTGTGACTTATTTATGTTATAACTGGAATTTGCACCTTTTGCTTCTTTTCACCCATTTGGCCCACACTGCCTCTGGCAACCACCAGTCTGTCATCTGTATCTGTGTGCTCAGTTTTGCTTTTTAGATTCCACATGTGACTGAGACCATATGGTATTTGTCTTTCTCTCTCTGGCTTACTTCATTTGGCACATGCCCTCAAGTTCTATCTATGTTGTCACTAATGGCGAGATTTCATTTTCCTCCATGATATACAATGGAATATTATTCAGCCTTAAAAGAATGAAAAAATATATAGGCATATATAACATATTTTTTCATGTATGACATATTTCTTCATCTATTCATCTGTCTTATTGGACACTCAGGTTGTTTTATCTCTTAGCTATCATAAATAATGCTGAAACGAACATGGGAGTATATACATTATTCCAAGTTAGTGTTTTCATTTCCTTTACATATATACCCAATAGTGGGACTGCTAGGTCATATGGTAATTCTGTTTTAAATATTTTGAGGAAACTCCATACTGTTTTCCAGAGTGGCTGCTCCAGTTTGCATTCCCACCAACAGTGCACAAGGGTTCTCTTTTCTCCACATCCTTGCCAGGACTTGTTATTTTTTCCTTTTTGATAATAGCTATTCTAATAGGTGTGAGGTGATATCTCCTCATGATTTAAATTTACATCTCCCTGACGATTAGTGATATTGAGCACCTTTCAGGTGTCTTCTTTGGAAAAATGTCTATTCAGATCCTTTGCCCAAATTTAATCAGATTGGTTTTTTGCTATTGAATTGTATGAAGGTTTTTTTTATATATAGTTTGAATATTAGCCTCTTATCAGATATATAATTGCAGCTATTGACTCCCACTCAATACATTGCCTTTTCATTGTGTTGGTTTCCTTTGCTGTGCAGAAGCTTTTCAGTTTGATATAGTCCCACTTGTTTTATTTTTCCTTTTGTTGCCTTTGTTTTTGGTGTCAGATCCAAAAAAAATCATTGCCAAGAGCAATGTCAAGAAGTTTGCCATCTATGTTTTCTTCCAGGAGTCTTATGGATTCAGATCTTACATTCAAGTCTTTAATCCATTTTGAATTAATTTTAATATATGGTGTAAGGTAATGGTCTGGTTTAATTCTTTTGCAATGTCAATTACTATTTGATTGCTTAATATAGTGATAAAATTAAAAGCAATCTTGCCTATGAAAAATAAATATCACCTATGTTAAATACTATGCTAAAGTTTTAAATACATTGATGCAATTCCTTTAAACTTAAGAAAATTGCTGAAATATAGTTACATTAACTTACATGTATGCTTATAGATACTTTTGAAATACAATATAATGCACAGGAAAGTTATAAATAGTATAGTATTTAACATAGGTGATATTAAAGTTATAAATAATATAGTTAAGTATATGGTCCCTTTATATCATCACAGCATTAGAATCTATAAAACCAGATATAAGGTCAATTTGAAGAAGAAAACAATTTCTAAATAACCAATAAAATTTGTGACTACCATCTGAGAAAATCAAAGCCCATTATAGTATTGTAAGTTAAATTTGTTAGTTAAATCAAATAATATGCCATTCCAGTATTCACAAGGTTGATTCTAAATTAAAACTGTCTTTGATACTATTTGATTATCAATATTAACAATCTAAAAATAAATTATATTATTAAAGTTATTGAAAAAGAATAAAAGATCTTTGTATGGTTTTCCAAAAATTATTTTAATACAGTTTTTGCCGTATTAAATATTCATTTGTTGCCTAAAAGAGAATTTTTTGTAAAGTCTGTATTTTAAGGAGAGGTGATCCTAATATTTTTGGCTTTTACATTTTGAAATAGTCTGATTTCAAATAATTATCTGCAAAGTTATGAAGAATTGTTGACAGTGTTCTCTTCTACCATAGATCCTTTCTAATATCATGATGGTCTCTTTCTTTCTAAATATAAAGTAATTTTGCTATATCAGCAGGACTGTCGGCAAGCACCACATTTCTATTCTATTGTTATACTATCCGAAGAGTTAAGGCCACTTAGTTTTCAGTCCTCTGCCTTACATCACCACCCAAGGAGTACTATAATCCTCTAGAAATGCATTGCCTGGAGTGTGGCACTGCTTAATAAATCACTTCATCTTATTTATCTTTCTCTTGACATATATCTAGCAGCAGGAACCATTATCCTGTGACAATGTTAAGTTCTATTGACATTTTCTCTTAATTAACTACACCACTGGCTACAAATTTAACATTGGGAATAAACTTCCTTTATTTAATGCTATCTTGAACAAAGGAAGTGTTAAGTTTGTCATGCATTCATTGTCTTAACAGATACTAAAACATCTTTGTTATTTTCTCAGACTGGTTTATTTCTCTGCTGAGAAAATAAACAGAATTCATATATAAAATCATGTTGCCTTATTTCATTAAGACAACTGACCATTTAGACAAGTGCACCTTTTCATTAGGTACCTTAATGAATATATGAAAGCTCTATTATATATGCCTGAATTCCTCTGTGATACCATTTCTTCAATCAACTCAGTGACTTTTATGTACATTTTATAATTCACAGAAACATTTCTTTTGAGATTAAAACATGTTTTATGTACTTTAAAGCTAAGTGTTTGGGGTTCAAATTAAAAATCAGTCATTTATTCAACATTATTGGATGTCTACAATGTGACAGGCACTATTCAAGCAACTGGAGATACCTTTCTGAGAAAAACAGTCAGGCTTTTATAGAGCTTATATTCTAGGGAAGGGAGACATAAAAAACAGTAGGCTAAATAAATAAATAAATAACACAGTATGTCAGAATTCAAATATTATAGAAAAACTAGCTCAGAGAGAAGGGAATTTAAAGTACATGTGGAAGGGTTGCAATTTTCAATAGGTTCATTTAAGTAAGGCTCTAAGCATTTGATATTGGAGCAAAGACTTGGAGGATGGAAAGGAATGTGCTGTAGAGATATCTGGGAGAAGGGTGGTTAGTTGTAGGGAATCACAAATACAATGACTTGCTCCAAAAAGCCAGAAGGACAGCTTAGTAGGTGAAGTCAGAGAGGTCCATGAGTTCAGATGAAATTAGGCATTAAATTTTTGGCTTCTACTTTGTAGTAATGAAGAGTCACTGGAGTGTTTTAAGCAGGGGAGTGGCAGGACAAATATTTAGATAAAGACCAATTGTTTTAGGGGGCATTAATTATCAAAATATTCTTTATCTGTTGTGTTTTCAAGTCCTCCAGCATACTTGAGGATTTAAGAATTGTTTGAAAAAATTATAGATTTGTATCTGACTGATGATTATATTTCATAGGTGCATGAATGTTTGTCTGTTTAGGCAGATATGTGTTGCTTACAGCATATATCATGAGCCTTTCAAAAACCTTAACTCCAAAAGCCAGTCACACTGATTTTTATTCTCCAGATCAAGTAATTATGGTTATCCATTTCAGACAACATATCAACATTAAGTGAAAAGGCATTTATTATTCCCAGCTTTATTTGTGGTGACAGCTCCTGAAGAAAACCATTCTTTTGTAAGTAATCTTCCCCAGGGCTCTTGGTAAAAAGGGAGTAGAAAGAAGAAAAAAAGTAATTGCATTCACAGTGTATTTCTTCCTTTTCAATCAACTTCCTTATATCTTTCTGGAAACAATAAATGTTAGTTTACATAAATTATTTTAGCCCTTTGTTTTTACTATATAATATATACATATAACATATAAATAGTATCTATAGGTAGGTAGATAAATAGATATAGATATATAATATAGAGAGATAGCTATAAATATCTATCTATCTATCTATCTATCTATCTATCTCTATACCCATATCTAGATATGGAGAGAGAGAGTTTTTTTTCCCTGTATCAAACCAAACTACAAATAATGGCTTCCATTCAGAGTAGGATTAAATAATTCCCTTGTTCTTAAATCATCAGTAGTGATCTTCTCTACAGAAAATTCTTTCTGTAAAGAAATGTAATTGAGATCTTTATTACTTTTATTTGCTTGAAATTTATATATATTTCTCCTTTATCTAAAAAGATCTTAAATTCTGCTAACATTCATAATGACACTGGGCTTTTTTGCTTCTCTTTTTCTTATTTTCAGGAAAATAAATCAATAACATTATACTCTCAGTTTTCCTTGTCGAGTTTAGTTTTTTGACTAAAAAATTTCTTGATTTTTAAATTCACAGTCATTTGGTCACAAAAGGCCATCTGGAATACAAGATTAAATAGACACTAGCTTCAGCCACACTGGGAATCTGTAAACTCAGCATTATCCCTCAGAAAAACCTTCCTTTGAAAATGATGTGCATTTCATCCATTGATGAAATATACTTATATATATACTTAATATATACACTGTATATATATATGTGTGTGTATATATATATAGTTAATCTCTAAGCCATAGAAAAAACAAGGTCAAATCTTATGCCAATACCAGGAAATAGAACAATTATAGTTGTATAAGCCCCCTGGTAGTTGTTGCAGATAGTTGTATAGATAGAGACACTTATGAAAACTAAATATTTTTAAGTAAGTCTTTAATATTCAATCCTCCAAATATTGAACATGGTTTAGGTTAAAGAGTGAAAATTAAAATGTTCACTCTGATGTTCATTGATTTTTTAATTTTTTCTTCTGAACTAGTATTGACCCAATTGACATTCTACAAATGCTGACTTGAATTGGGTAAAGCAAGTTGGAAATTATATTTGATGACCTGAATAATTCATTAAAAATGATAAGCATTAAAACTTGCTCTAATAGCACAAACACATTCTTTATAATAATGTAAGATAATGAAGCTGGCCACATGCAATGTCCAGGATGGACACTTATAAGTTGGAATGAATAACTTTTGTGTTACTAAATTACAGAGAATACTTATCTAACTTATGAACCAAAAGAGAGTAATTTGGCTGAGATAAAAGTCATTCCTGGCACTAAAAGGCAATTTAACATGCATTTACACCCAGGAAAGCTTAGAAAATGAACAGTAATTACAGAGGTCAAACTTGTAAGCTGGCTGTGCTTACTTGTTTCACTCCAAGACTTGAGTGCAGGGCAATTTAAACTTCAACTCTGACTATCTGAGACTATCATTTAATTTAGGTAGCTTATCAACTGAGAATATTATAAATAAAGACGTAAGTATATATCCAAGGCGTAGATGATTCCACATACCAAACACCATCATGACGAAGTGTTATAAGTTTATAAACATATTACATACATGTTATATATGTTATGTATATCCATTATATATATAGGTATATATATATTTGTCCTTTAGAATACCTCCTCCTGATATGTTATTGTAAAACTAACATACATACAGGGGATGCCTGGGTGGCTCAGAGTTGAGCGTTTACCTTCAGCCCAGGGCATGGTCCCAGAGTCTTGGGATCAAGTCCACATTGGGCTCCCCTTGAGGAGCCTGCTTCTCCCTCTGCCTATATCTCTGCCTCTCTCTCTGTCTCTCTCATGAATAAATAAATGAAATCTTTAAAAAATTAGCATACATATTTTAAATTAACATATTACATACATGTTATATATGATTATATATATTTTCCTCCTTTATGTATTATATATACATATGTATATTTCTCCTTTAGAATACCTCCTCCAGATATGTCATTATGTATTTTACAAAACTAGTTGATAGGGGTGAAAACAAATTTTGTGTAATGCAAAGGTGTCAGAAAATAACCCAACATTTATGATTTTCGAAAACAAGAATCAATAAGCTATACTGTTTAATTTTTTCTTTTTGCCTTTAAGTAGTAATAAAATAGTCTTATAAAATAAGAAGTATTTTCATTTAAAATTACAGATTTTTATTTTTTCTTTTCCTTTATGACACTTTAAAATGCAACTCTAAAAAAATAAAAATAAAAATAAATAAAATAAAATGCAACTCTATTCTTTTAGATGATTTTTAAATAAACCTGCAAATACAGTGCTTATTAGATATGCATTTTATGTGTCTAATTTGTTTTACAAGTTTTAGGGGAATATAATAAAAAATATTTGAAATCAGAGAATTCAAAGGATATGAAGAATGAGAAAACTAAGTAGAATAAAGTTATCATTCTCCTCTTTTAAAAATATAGACTTAATTTTTAAATTATAACATCTGGTATTAATGAAATAAAATGAAATAAGTTTCACAGAAAAAATCTTTAAATCTTATTAAAACCATTTTCCTCCTTTCTTTTGCTTCTGTGCAGATGGTATTTTGATAATCACTGAGAAAGTCACAGTGGCTGTGCTGTATTTTATAGATAAGTTATAAGGAGGAAAAATGCCACTACCTCCAACTTTTAAGCTATCTTTTCATAAGATAAGCATCTCCAACAATGCTGAATTTTATAATACTTGTTTTTTCCTGTTTTTAATTTATTGTCAACTCATCTCAAAAAACAAAGTGATTGTAGGAATTCTATAGCAGGACTGAGAGGTTTGAAGACAGAGATGAAGCTTTCAGGGACCCTCCCAGGCTGATCTTTAAGTGCTTTGATCTGGTACTTTTGATCTTCAATTTGGCGTGTTATTGCTAATCAAGATGCTTATGCTGGAAAACTTCCCCTTAACACACAAAAATATGTGGAAATTTAAGCTTGAAACAATTCTCAGGGTTATGTTTTTCTTTTCAAGTTTAAAAATGATGTACTTTCTATTTATCAGTGTATGCATTGTCATTTCTTCTCCCAAATTTCATATCTTATTATTTTATTCATGCTGATTAGAGTTTTATCAATAAATGATCTGATAGAGTATACCTGTTAATCACAATGAAAGAGTCGGGTTAGATTATAAATTTAACAACAGCATTTCATAGTTATATGATGTGTGCTATTTAAAGACAGTATGGGGCAGCCCTGGTGGTGCAGCACTTTGGCGCCACCTGCAGCCCAGGGTGGGATCCTGGAGACCCTGGATCGAGTCCCTCCTCAGGCTCTCTGTATGATGTCTGCCTCTCCCTCTGCCTGTGTCTCTGCCTCTCTCTCTCTCTGTCTCTATGAATAAATAAATAAATAAATCTTTAAAAAAAAAATAAAGACAGTATGAAGGATGGCATGGTTATTATGACACTTTTGAAGTCAACCAGCTAACAGGTTAGCCTGAAGAACATTAGCTGCCATCATCTCAACACCTTTCTATTTTTATAGAAGAGAAAATGAATTAGAAATATATCTGACAGGATTTAGCACTGAGTATACTGAGTGTCAATATACAGAAAATATACTAATATGTAGATATAAAATAAGTTTCATATTGTATATGACATTTTAAAATTTAAATTATCAACACATTCTGAAAATTATTCCTTGAGGTATTATTACATAGCTTTATTGTCTCTATAAGAACCTATATTATATGAGTGTGTGTGCATAAATACATTGTTTTCCTAAATTTCCTATTATTGCTTGCTTATAAAATTGTCAAAAAATCATTCTATTGGTACAGTATTTGTATGCATCCTTGGTTATTTTCTTAAGAAATTATCCCAGATAGCAGCTCCTGAGTTATATATATACATGCACACTTCTAAGATTTTTGATACTTTCAACCAAATATTATACCATACAGCATATTCACATATTTTCAATAATTAAAAATATATAAATTTCGATTAAATTTTAAAGAATTTATTAAAAAAACAATAGTAACTTAATATAATGTAAAATTCAGCTTTATATCACTGCATTTCACTAGATACTTAGGAGACACTTAAACATATTCAAGCAGAAGCCATTGGGTGGATATAACACATGGCAAATTTAAAACTGAAAAAAATGTTAATTAAATCATTTGGACGCAAAAGCTCAGAGCCCATCATTGGTAACGTACTATTAAGACAAAAAGCAGTCTGAAAGTTAGTTTAACCATTTAAATGTGTATTACTGGTGTTTATGGAGGTATAAAATTATACCATGTAATGCAGTAGGGCTATTCTAATAACTTAAAATTCAGCAGCAAAATTTTTATATACTTAAAGGAGGACCATGTTCAAAATGATAATGGGGAGTGAGGTGGGGTAGGGTCAGAATCCAACTACTCCATAAAGAGAAAAGAGTACAAAAGAAAAAAGTAGCTGATCAAAATTTACCTGAAATACCTTGTCCAATCTTTGCAATTTTTTAAAATTTCATTTGTAAAACACACACACACACACACACACACACATACACACACACAAAGCATCAGAAAATCTTCAAGTTGTTACTCCCAGAGCCACCTAAGATTATTGGGCAAAAGAAGACTCTAAAAGGTGTTACAAAGAGTCTTATTAAGGGAGGCCTGGGTGGCTCAGTCTGTTAAGCATCTGCTTTCGGCTCAGGTCGTGATCCCATGGTCCTGGGATGGAGGCCTGCATCAGACTCCCAGCTCAGCAGGGAGTCTGCTTCTTCCTCTCCCTCCATCCTTCCCCTCATCCCCACTTACATCTTCTTTCTCATGCTCTCTCTCTCTGTCTCAACAAATTAAATAAAATCTTAAAAAAAAAAAAAAACAGAGTTGTAGTAAGCCACAAAGATGACTATCTTCCAGTGATTTCATTTTCTGCAAGTGTGAAATATTTTCTAAAGACTGCTGAAAAGTTCCTTATACAGTAGAGTTAGAATAGGTTTGTACTATGAGCAACACAATAGAAGAAATTAAAAATAAGTTGCAGAAGATTGCACAAGAACTTAGTCATATGACTACAATTAATATTAATAACAATTCCTTGAATAATATCTTCACATAAAAACTGCCTACTATGTCTGTTTTTTGAATAGCAGCCTGCATTCTCAAACAATTGCAGGAGTCTCTTGTGTATTGCCATATGGCATAGAAGAAATTTCTAAGTCTATGAAACTTGGAAGAAACAAAAAATATATATTCTTTCTATTTTCAATAGGCCTATGCAGAAAATCAAGATGAATGAACGTCCCCAGGGAAAAGGGAAACAAAAAGTAACACATCATTTTGTTTGCATGTAAAACTTATGCAGTGAAAGTTTTATCTGCCTGAAAATAGCCTAGTATATCTAATGTTACTAGTTACAAAGTTATTTGTCAAAGTAATTTAAAGAACAAAATATAATAGCTATTTACAGTCTAATAATTTGGGCTTATAATTTTTTAATGATTCAACAAAAAAGTTTATATGTCATTATTAAAATAGAGAAATGATGAATATGCCAATTGACTATCCAAAGAATGAAGTTAAGGTATACAGAATCACAGCCCATCTTCAAGAACAATCCAAAAATAAAAAATAAGATCCTAAAATGGAGACCCACATCGGTTGCCCTGCTCAGTGGGGAGTTTGCTTCTCTCTCTGCCCCTCTCCTCACTCGTTTTCTCTCTCTTTCTCAAATAAACAAACAAACAAATATTTCTTTTAAAAAAAAATCTCTTATTTTTGCACTATCCCCTTTCTCCTATCTTCTTACATCTCCCAAGATTACCTATTAATTATAATGGTTATGTTTTAAATTCATTGCTTCTTACAGTCATCTAAGAAAGTATCTTGGTCTTAGTAAATTATTTCCAATACGAAATAATCAGGATTGTTTCCTGAGTTTTATAGGTATTTCAACTATTATTCTGGGTTTTTTTTTTAAGTTTTGTTTACACAAGTCTATCCTAAATTTTTGGCTTGTCAGCCCACAATAATCTTATTTGTCCTCACTATTCAAGAGAACAGAGGGAGAAAATGAAGTGGCAGTAATAAACCAGAAGCCTTAATGGAAGAAGTGTGTTTGGAGGAGGAGACACCTTAAGGCTTCCTAGATTCTCTGACATGTGTCACTCACTCCCCACCTAGCCTTTTCCCTTACTTGTGAGCAAAAATCATCTGCCCCTACTCCTCTCAGATCTTGACGTTGGCTGAGGAAACTCATAAGACTGGTAAAGATTAGGAAAATGCTTGCAAAACATTTAACACAATGCCTGGTGCAATAGTAATAAATAAAAGCTTTGATTACTTTCTTTCCTAACCTTTGTTTTCAATCTCTTACTTCCTGCTTTTGCCTTGAGTTTAGTAGGTTTTTGTTTTGTTTTTTGTTTTGTTTTGCAATTTTATTCTGATCTCTCTCCTCCCTGACCTTACTTTCTACTTCATTACATCCATGGTTTGGATTTACCACTTCAGCCCAGCAATATGAACCTGTTTCCTGACTTTTACATTGCTCATTCATTCCACCCAAATCTTTGACTCAGTGACTACTGAGGCTGTAGATTGAAAATGCCTTTAGAAATCCTTGAGAGAATCTACAATCCACACCCAAATAGCATATTAAAGGAAGAAGAGAAGAGGAAGAGGAGATATTCCTTAAGTAAAATAGTAAGCTTTATGTAAATCCTAAAATACATTCAATTTTACGTATTTGCATTCACACACAGACACCTAGGAGCTGTAGTTCATATACATTTTCTTATTCAATCAGAAGTGTTGTGATAATCGCTAGTATGTGAATTATTTTACATCTTTCAGTTAAAGTTCTTTCTGTATTACTTACTGAACTCTATCTGAATATATAAAGCTCATATACTGAATAAAATGTCTGTATTTTATTTCATTAAATTTCTTGTAGTAAGAGCACACCAAAATCTAATTCCTTTAGCCATTTTCCAACCTATTATGCAAAAGAATATACTGATAGAAACCAGAGAGGAATCAGGTTTTTCCTTCTGCTTTTTAAGATATCCTCCTAAGAACTTAAACATAAGAGTTCTAGAAAAAAGGAAAAAGAAGTTCAAAATTGAGAAGACTGATACTGTATTTGAAAAACTGAATTCACAATATTAAATGATTCCCTTCTCTATCATATTATAAATCCTACTGTACACTCATAAACGAGTAAAGATTTGAAACATATCTCCAATGGTGGTAATAGGTTACTGGATTTGAATGGCATTTTGGAGCTTTAAAAATATATATTAGACTTACTCCTGGCTCTCATATCATCATTAAAACTCATTGAATATGTATTGACATTTTCTGACCTTGTGGAAACAGTGACACATTGATACATAAGCCCTAGTTCAGGAATTAGTCTCAGAAATTCCAGAGGTAATGGGAAGTGTCACTCTGAGATCCACTTTACTTTTGATTCCTGTTGACAGCTGTTTCTTACCCTTTGAACTTTGGTGCTTCTGGGATTGGTAAAATGGGTGCAGTTTTACTCAGAACCACTGATTGATTGGATCTCTGAAAAATGGGGTTGATAATGGCACTAGAATTTATATAGTGGTTTTATATGGTGGCTTAGGCCTTGCTATAATTATTTTAAAACATTAAAAACTAATACATCACTATGAAGTGGCAGGCCAGACTCAATGGCAGTCTTGCTTCACGCTGTTTGACAAATGACTAGTCATCCAGACAACATTTCCTCATTGAGCACCTTTCCCAGTCCTCATTTTGTTGCAAGTCTGTGATAAAGTCAGCAGGTAGCAAGAAAAATAGTACAGAAAGAAGAAAGAATAATTTGAGGGCCTCCAGAAAATGATATCTGGATATTTTTAAAGAATCATGATATACATGTTGCTCATACCGTTTACTACTGTTCCTTTTTTTTTTCTTTTTTTGGTTAACAGATAAGCAATTGATATATATATCCATGTATTAAAATAGAAACAAAGCAACCAAAGTATGAATCAAATACTTTAGTAAATAAAAATAAACTAAAAGGACATGAAGACAAATACAATAGACAGAGAAAACAAAGAAGTGACATAAAGTGACTTCAAAAATCTCAGTTTATCTATGAGCCAAACTACTTGAAAACTATCTGAAGATTTTAGAGGCTTTGGGCATCTTTCTCCCTTTATAAATTGAATTATGAAAATCTCAAATATTTTAATTGTGTAATATCGGAAATTTTTGGTTTATTATACACTTAAAATATTTTACCAAAATCTTGAATTTATGCTCTTGGGTTTTACAAAGCAAGACATTTACTAACAGAACTAAAGACAAACCAAGAGAGAAGGATGAAACTATTTGGCTTCTCCTCTTTTTTACTTATTTTTTTAACAAGACCTCTGAAATAGTATAATGGAATAGATACAATTAGAGCATGAATACAGAGGCTGAAGAAATTTCTAGGGGCACTTCTTAAATGTGTGTGGTTTTAGCAAAATCATAACTGTAGAAACCATACAATTGTTGGAAAATGTTCTGGGTTTGAGATACATTCCACAATAGTTTTGAAATTTAGCCATGATATCAGTGTTCTTTAGATGCAAAATCTAATTTTTATCATTAAAATTTACAACTGGGAAAGGAAACAGAAGTAAACAAATGAATTTTTTGTTGCAAATAAAAATGACAGGAAATTCAAGGAAGATATGTGGCATGCTGACCCATTTTGCTTTATGCTAAAGCTGCAAAGTAACCATTAATACCATAAAATTCAGATGTATGGATTAATGGAAATCTCAGCAAATAGCCATATACACTATAAAGCCTTCCAACTATCAAGTTGATTTCAAACATACTGAAGCTGCTTTATTTAAAAACAAACAAACAAACAAAACAAAAACCTTATAGTAGAAAAGAACTTCAAATTTCAGCGTAATTTCAAAATCTCTGAAAGGATACATTTCTTAATTCAGGATGGGTTAGCTAGTTCCATAAAAAAGGATTTTGCTAATTAGTATTCTAAAAGATTTGTCTGGCCCAATGAAGTTCATATATAACAATTTATTTTCAGTACATTTAGTTCAACTCACTCAGCCTATGATCATGTTTCCAGTAGAATTGAATAAAAGCAATTAATATAGGAGAGGGGGGAAAGCCTTGATTAAATGAAATCTAGAAAAAGGATTTAAAATAACGGTTTCTAAATACCATCACCAACACAATCTTTGTGGGTATGAAAGTAAACGAGTTTGTGGTGAGGAATAGTGGTAAACACAATATGTATTGTTCATTCATTTGTTCTTAATGTTGCACTTAGGGGAGCTTACATTTCACTGTAGCACTTAACCTCAAGATTCTTGAATATTGCTTAGGGTACAACTTGTGTAAAACTGTTTCATGGTCCACCTTACAACCTGGGAAACTGAAATCCCTTTTTCAATTAAATTACTAAAATCTCAAATGTTTTAGCTTTGTAAGGCCAGATAGGAAAGTTGACTTTCAATTGACTATTTTTAATTCTTTAGCTCATTAGAATGAGGAATTTTATATGTGCTGGAATAATGAAAACATTGTGAAAAAAGCTGCCTAGTGTTACTTGTGTGTAATATAATTCAGTTTAGTCCTACTACGAGTTACAACAGTGAGTACACGGAACGCAAGTTAAAATCAGTATATATGTGTTATGAGGTATAACTATAACTATGTGTGTTATTTAGTTGGATTACGATTATTTTTAGTTTAATATTTTTCAAATTTATTCATTAGAAATCCATGTTACTGAATTTGTTAAAACTTTACTACTTCTCTTCAACCTGAAGTTTCAAGAATTATAAAGATTATCTTCTGTCGAAAGTTCTAATGTTGAAATAACATTTTATTTTAGCAAAAGTTCATAGAAAATGTATTTATAATAGCCAAAAACTGGAAACAACGCAAATGTCTAGTTACTGGTGAATGAATAAGAAAATCATGATATATGCAATGGAATGCTTTTCAGCACTAACAAAGGATAAGCCACTAACACATGCAACTTGAATGAACCTCAAACCTTTGTGCTAAGTAAACAAAGCAAGGCCCCGAAGACTACATTCCATTTATATGAAATTAAAAAGAACCTAATTTAGAAAAAGAAAAATATTTCACAGTGACAGAAAACAGATTTACAGTTGCCTGGTGCAAGCATGGGGGATAGAGATTGACCAGGAGGAAGCACAAAGGAACATTCTATGTAATGGTGATATCCTATATCCACATTGTAGTGATAACAATCTTGTATTTATTTGATCAGAATAGCATTCTTATTTCAGGGCATTATGTATAGATGGCATTTGTATTTGTAAAAGAATGTTATTAATTAAGAAAAAGTGAAATATGCAAAAATTTATTACTCAACTGATCTAGAACTCCTCAAAACAGAAGTTGGAAAGAAGGAACTACTATTTGTAGGCAGCTTTACGTGTATTATAATTACTAGGAAAATGTAAGTATTACATTAGAGAAGTCTTCTTATATATAGGAAATTGCCATTTTGATTATATTGTCTAATGCCTCCTAGCCTAATTTTGCTTATCTGCGAATAGACTTATCAGTCCAGAACAATATTTTGTCATTCAACTGAAATGTCAACATTTCAAAAAGACATACAAAGAGGAGTAACATTACCTGTCTCTATTTATTCAATAATAATATTATAAAATGTATTTGAAAATGCTTAACACTTATATGACATAAAACATCTCATTTCTTTCATCAAATAACTTCTCTTCATAGATTCTATCAAAAAATGTTTATAGTAATATGTGGTAGCATAAAACCTCTAAATTTCTAAAAATATGATATTGAAGTAAGCTGTAATATATCTGATTGGGAAAATATTGTTCAGCCAGTAAAAATGTAATAGAATACAAATTATAAGGGATTAAGGAGTGTACTTATGATGAGCACCAAGTAATGTATGGAATTGTTGAATCACTGTATTATATACCTGAAATGAATATAAGACTGTATGTATGTTAACTCACTGGAACTAAAATTTTATTTAAAAAAGTAAAATACAATTAAAATGTTTATTAATATGAAAAAATAGAATACAATGCTATAAATGTGCTGTGACTATTGGTATTAAAAATTACTTAAGAAAAATATAAAAAAGAACATATCAATGAAAGCTAACCTGCCCTCTTCCTTGATATTGAGTTTCTGAATCATAAACTGGATGAGTTCTAGGGACTGAACTAAAGAGGCTCCAAATTCCCACTTCACAATTGAGGCTACATTTCTGCCCTCAGATCTAGATTTTTTTTTTTTTTCCTACACACATCAAGAAATGCCTTGGTATACCACCTATCTATTTCACATTTAGGAACCCTGTGATAAGCTATTGCTGAAGGATAGTATACTCCAATTACCATTCATAAACAGCCATGTCATATTATAGCAATTTTACCTTGTCTCTGATAGTTAGACATTTCCACTTAGCCTCTGCCAACTGGGATACTATATGCAACTTGATTAAAAAACAAAAAAAAACAAAACCTTTTTATACTATAGTCATGCCACATTTATAATTTTGTATCATATTTATTACATTTTCTCTAGCTAAATAATACTTTCCTAGTCAGATATGCTATCACTAACTTAAGCATTCTATTTTTGGAAATTTAGAGGTTTAAAATATTATATATTACATTGTTATACAAAGGTTTTATGCTACCATTACATTGCTATACATTGCCTATACATACCAGCATACAGAACTCTTGTGAGATACTTGCACTACAACCACCACCACCTCATGCCATGCATTTCTTAGTGTTTTGTGAAGGAGTTGTCCCTTTTCCAGATAGTCAGGGAGATGAACAGTTTGTTCAGAACAAATCTATTTCAACATTACTACCTCCCTAAATATCTATAGAATACCAGAGAAATTGTGTATAGGTTATCTCAAAAATCCATTCATTATTGGTCCATCCTTCAATTAGCCAATCTAACAAACTACTACCACCACCCACAAGTATCAATATCTTAATTATCAAATTCCAAATCATTACCATCCATGATAACGTGTTTTCCCGAATTGATATTTACACTCCATCCTGTATGGTATAAAACTTTTATAAGTGGGTATTATACTTCTCTGACAGTTATTTGGGACTTAACTTGTATCTGGAGGCAATGAGGAGTAAAGTAGATGAGTCCAAAAGAGAGCTGTGATTCCCCAGATCCAGGCATTGGGATTATTTATGCAGAGGAAGGCTGATTCTCTCAGAAGGGGTGAGAAAAGGCTTCTAATACCAAAGAGTTTCAGAGGGATTTTGAAACTCTGAGTTCCCATCAATGCCCTTCACTTACAATGAGAGACCTTATAAGGCAGAAGATTTAATTGGAGATTGAATTGTGCTGTCCTTACAGTCAAGCTTTAGTCTTGTCTTCAGTCCTATCTGCCCTGGAACTATAATTTAAGAGACGCCATCAAAGCTGCTATCAAGACTTTCAAATTTTACCTTATTTCTAAATTGAGTATTCATTGCCTTCCATTTCTCTATTACTCTTTGTATTATTTGAAGGCTTGAGAGCAGTTAGCTAGAACCACAGTTTTTAACTTAGAAATTTGGCCAATTAATTTACAACAAAGGAGGCAAGAATATACATAGGAAAAGGACAGTCTCTTCCATAAGTGGTGTTGGGAAAACTTAACAGCTACATGCAAAAGAATAAAATTGGACCACTATGTTACATCATATACAAAAATTAACTCAAAATGAATTAAGACTTGAATATAAGGTCTAAAACTATAAAACTACTAGAAGAAAATAGGCAGTAAGTTCCTTAACATCAGTCTTAAAAATGTTTTGTGATTTTGGTTTGGTTTGGTTTAGTTCTGACTTCAAACGTCAGGGAAATGAAAGTAAAAATAAACAAATGAGACTACATCAAAGTAAAAGGATAAGCTACTGAATTGAAGAAGATACTTGCAAATCATATATACAATTAGAGGTTAATATCCAAACTACATAAAGAACCATACAATTCAGTAACAACAATCTGGTTAAAAAATGGATAGAAGTTCTGAAGAGACATTTTTTGAAAGAAGACATATAGATAGTCAACAGGCACATGAGATATTCAATAGAAATCAAAACCACAAGTCAGTATGGCTATTATCAAAAAGAAAGAAATAACAAATGCTGGCATGTATGTGGAGAAAAGGGAATCCTCATACATTGTTGCTACAAATGCAAACTGTACCGCCGCTCCAGGAAACAATCTGGAGGTTTCTCAGAAACTTAAAAAATAGACCTGCCATATAATCCACCAATTTCATCAGTGGGTATCTGCTTGAAGAGAATGCAAACTCTAATTCAAAAAGATGCATGCACCCCTATGCTCGTTGTAGCATTTGTTTGGTTGGACTATAGACTTGATGGAAGAAGGAAGCTCATAAAAGATGATAATGAACACCATGTGATTAAAATAAAAATTAAAAAAAAAATTATCACATAGGAGACTGGAGTATTTGAAACTGAGATTTTAGAGGGGTCAGAGTTGTTGTTAATAAAGGATATGTTTGCTGATATAAATATAAAAGCAGTGCCATTTGAATTAAATAGAAAATATAAGTATAATGCAACTGAAACATTATTAAATTCTAATTAGTTTATGTTGTCTGTCAAAGGGAGTTTAAGATTTGCCTTACCTTTATAAAAATGGATACAAAATTTAAAAGACATGTATCCCCAGGCTAAGGCTTTGTTCTTGCCATGATAAGAAAATATTAAAAGATAATTTTCAATGGCACAACTTTCACACCATAACACAATATGATTTTACATTATCCCGATTTTCTACCTAAGGCTAACTGTTGTACCAATAATCGACTTGCCGCATTGTAGAAACTGCCCTACCTTGCAGATGAATTCAAACAGTGGACTTATTATGCTGTGGCCAACAGCAAATCTTTTTTTTTTTTTTTTTTTTTTTGCCAACAGCAAATCTTACCTGTATCTCACATGCCCCTTCTTATTACTCCTGTACCCTCTACCAAAGGGCGAAAAAAAATATTAAAACACTTTCAGATCTAGTCACAGCCAGTCTGTCAATTTGACTATTTATAAATGAGCTCCAAAGAATAGATTAATATATAAATATGATTTACATACCTTAAGCATTCAGAAGATTTATACATTCTCTCCCATTCTTAAAAGGGATTGCCCTGGAAATGGCTAATTGCCAACAATATCCTCCTTATATTTTTTAAACAGTGATTTTGTAAGTGTGAAACATTTTAAAATTTATTGACACTCCAATCAACCAGTCTACTTAAACATATTAACCAGCTTACTTGAACATATTCAGTCACCCATAATATTGGAAATTTCCTCCTTGCAGTAAGTTTTTAGCCATTCTGCTAGGATCCTGGTTCCAATAAGAATTCCAATTTTGAAAAAACAATGTTTATAAGGAGAAGTAATAATTTTATTTTTTAAATCATATTTCATAAAAGAGTTCCACAGTCCAAGATCATGTAATAAACGCTCTGTGAGTTTTCAAACCTATGAGAAGCTGATACCATACAACTGAATTGGAGAGTCTTAAATGATAACTCTTCCATATTTTCAGGCACACACAAAGTAGAATACATATATACTCACACAGAATAAGACTTGGAACAACAGAATTTTGCCTGACTCAGGTGAAATTACCAAGTTTTACAAACTTGCCTGAGGGAAAAACATTGTTTTATCTCTTTAACAACTTTTATAGCAAGATAATATATACAGTAGCAAAGTTGATATATTTTTTGATATGGCAAACCAGTCATATCAACATGCAAATCTGTATTAAGATCTTCTACTATAGCAGAGAGGTCACTCCAGAAAATGCAAATTCCACATGCTTATACAGAGTGATAGTGGGAGATTTCAAACTCACAGAAGTTAGACAAATCAAAATACCCAATCCTAGAGTCATACTTTTGCACATCCTGGTCTCAGGAATTGCCATTCTAATTTTTGCCATCCCTTAACCATGTGGGATTGTGTTTTTAATTTAGTAGATAATTTTTTGTCTTCCATCTGATTGTCTCTTCTAGTATCCTGAATCTAGAAAAATTTTTTTTTCAAATTGTTGAGACAAAACAAAAAAAAGGGGGGAGGGGAGTGGTCTTTGTTTCTCTCTTGTTACTTCCTTCTTTTATTTAGTTTTAATTGTGAAATATAATTTACATACATAGAAGTGCACAAAATTTAAGTGTGCAACTCAATCAATTATGACTAACAATGGAACACCTGTGTAATTACTACCTAAAAAAAGATAGAACATTACCAGTGACACAGCCCCCATTGCCCCTGTCTCAACCATTATTGTTTATCCCCAAAGGTAACTACTTACAGGATTCCCAGCATTCCCATTCATGCTGTTTTCGAACAGTTATCATACAGTGTGCAGTTCTTTTTGTTTGTTTTTTACTCAACATTTAGTTTGTGAAATCCATTCATGGTGTTATATTCAAATTAAATCTATTTGTTTTCATTTCTGTACAATATTTCATTGCATGAATATAACTATGCATTCTACTCTCAAAGAGTGTTAGTTTGTGGCTATTATGAATAATGTTGCTATGAACCTTTTCTGTGCTTCTCTCTTGGTACACATATTCTCTTTGGAGTAAATACCTAAGGAGTAGAATTGCTGAGTCTTAAGAAAAGCATATATTAGTCTTCAGGGATGCTGCCAAATTGTTTATCAAAATGATTGAATCAATTTACAATCCCAACAGTACTCTGGTAACTCCACATCCTTGCCAACAATTGATATTGTCTATTTCTTTAATCATTCTGGTGGCTCTGTAGTAGTATTCCATTTTCCTTATAATTTGTATATCTCTAATAACTAGGGAAATTGCCATGTTTTCACCTTTATTGCCATTTATCTTCTTTTGTGAAGACTCTTGACCATTTTTCTAATTACTGTCTGTTTTATTCTTACTGATTTATAGAAATTATTTTTGTTAGATATGTTTATGGCAAATATCTTCTACTATAACTTATCTTTACTCTCTTAGTGGTCTATTTTGAACTACAGAGTATTACTGTAGTTAAATTTATCAATCGTTTGTACTCTATTCAAGAAATCTTTTGCAATCTGACCTTGTGGATTTATTAGATACATTCTCTTACATTATTTTCTGGAAGTTTTACTGTTTATTTTTTATATATTTATATATAAGCCATTTGTATTGATTTCTCTGTATGTTGTAAATTAGGAGACAAGTTTCGCTATTTTTCACATGTATATCCAAATATACCTAGTAATGCTTATTGGAAAAAAAAACCTCCCTTTCTCTATATATTGCAGTGCCAGCTGGGCATAAATCAAGTGTCTATGCATACATGGGTAATTTTCATTGATATGGTCTATCCTTGTATAAATACCATGCTGTCTTAATTACTGTATACAGCTATAGTCAGCCAGACCAGCTGAATGCAGCTGACTACAGCCCGCTTTTTCTTCTTCTTGAACATTGTCTTGGCTATTTTTATCCTTCTGCAATTTCATATAAATTTTACATTCAGCATTTCATTCTCTCTCTCTTTCTGTCTCTCTCACAAAAAGAACCTGGGATTTTGCCTCGCAATTCACTGAATCTATAGATTACTTTGAAAAGACTTTATATCTTCATAATATTGAGTCTTTGGATCAATAAACATGATATATCCATTCATTTATTTAATATTATTTCAATCAAAAAAGTTTATAGATTTTCATGTAGAGGTCTTTTACATTATTGTTCCTAGGTTACTTGATGTTTTCAATGCTATAGTAAGTGGGATATATTTTTGATTCCATATTTTAAGGTTTTGTTGCTGGTATATATATATATATATATATACATCTGTTTGATTTTTGAATATTGAATCTGTACCATAGTAAACTGATAACTGATTAATTTTAATAATTTACCCTATACTACCTTGGTTTTTCTACATACATATTCATACCAGATCCAACCGTAACTTCTATTTCATTTTTTCCCCAATTCTTAAGTTATTTATTGTTGTTGTTTGGCTGTTGCACTATGCTGTGTACCTTTAATTGAACAGAAGTGGTACCAACTTGTAGCCTTTAGTTTCTAAAAATACTTATTTTAGTGTCTTAAGTGTGATGTTTGCTACAGGTTTCCTGAAAATTCTCTTTGTGAAACTAAGCACAATTTTTTTATTTCTAGTGTGCTGGATTATTTCTGGGTTGTTTTGTTGTTTTTCGGGTTTTTTTTTTTTAAAGACTGATGTTGAATTTTATCTATATCTTTTCTGTATCTACCAACATGATTATAGGACTTCTCTCCTTTATAGTGTTGATATAGTGAAATACAATGATCATTTTTTAAGTTTTATTGAAAAACAATTGACACACATCAGTGTATAAGTTTAAAACATATAGCATGATGGATTGATTCCCACATATTGTGAAATGATTATCACAATATGTTTAGCTAACATCCATCTTCTCATAGGTATAAGGAAAATAAAATAAAATAGAATAAAAAGAAAGTTCTTGTGTTGATATCTTTTAAGATAAACTTTCAATGTTTTTTTGTATCATACATTAATGTTTGCTATAGTTATTATATTGTATACTATACTCCTATCACTTATTTATCTTAAAACTGGAAGTTTGTATATTTGACCAACTTCTTCCAATTCCCCCTCCCCACTACTCCGTGCCTCTGGTCATCACAAGTCTGATGTATTTTTAAATGAGGGTTTTTTTTTCTTTACATTCCACCTATAAGTGAGATGACATAGTATTTATCTTTCTCTATCTCACTTATTTCATTTAGTATAAGACCTTCAAATTCCATCCATGTTGTCACAAATGGTAGGATATCCTCATTTTTTATGGATAAATAATATTTCATTGTAGGTATTTGATATATATCTCACAACTTCTTTATCCATCCATCTATTAATAGACACTTAGGTTGTTTCCATGTTGTGGCTATTATAACACTGCTGTTATGTAACACTGCTGTGAACATAAGGGTGCAGATATCTTTTCAAGTTAGTAGTTTTCATTTCCTTTGGATAAATTCCCTGAAAGAGTATTGCTGGATCATATGGTAATTTTTTTTGTAACTTTTTGAGGAACCTCTATATTGTTTTCCATAGTGACTATACTACTTTGCAATTCCCCCAACAGTGAAAGAGGGTTCCTTTTACCCCACATCCTCACCAGCATTTCTTATCTCTTATTTTTTTGATGATGGGCATCTAACAGGCATGAGATAATTATTTCATTGTGGTTTTCATTTGCATTTCCCTAATGACTAGTGATGTTGAGCATCTTTTCATGTATCTAATGGCCTTCCATACATCTTTAGAGAAATGTCTATTCAGGTTCTTCGCCCAGTTATTAATTGGGTTGTTGTTGGTGGTGGTGGTGGTGGTTGTTTTTGCTACTTCATATTTAATTTTGTATCCTGCAACTTTACTGGAGTCATTTATTAGCTCTAATAGTTTTTGGTGGAATCTTTAGGATTTTCTCTACATAAAATCATGTCATCTGCAAATAGAGACAGTTTTACTTCTTCTTTTCCGATTTTGATACCTTTTATTTCTTTTTCTTGCCTGATTGCTCTAGCTAGGACTTCTAGTATTATACTGACTAGGCGAGTTGAGAGTAGGCACCTTTGTCTTGTTCCAGATTTCAGAGGAAAAGCCTTCAACCTTTTACCATTTAGTACAATGTTAGCTGTAGGCTTGTCACATGTGGCATTTATTATGTTGAGATATGTTCCTTCTGTACCTAATGTGTTAAGAGTTTTTATCATGAGTAGATTTTGAATTTTATCAAATGCATTTTCTGCATGTATCAAGATAATCATATGATTATTTACTTTCATTCCATTAATGTCTTATATCACATTTATCAATTTGCATATGTTGAACTATCCTTTCATTCTAGGGAAAAATTCCACTTTTCTGGGTGAATGATTCTTTTTAATGTGCTGCTGTATTTGTTTTGCTACTATTTCATTGAGAATTTTTGCATCTGTATTCTTGAGGGACATTGGCATGTGGCTTTCCTTTCCAGTAGTGTTCTTTCTTGGTTCTGGTACAAGATAATGCTGGCCTCCTAAAATGAGTTTCAGAGGTTTCTCTCCTATTTTGTTTTTTGGAAGAGTTTGAAGATTGGTATTAATTCGTTAAATGTTTGGTAAAATTCACCTGTGAAGCAATACGGTCCTGGGATTTTTTTTTGTTGGGAGATATTTTATTATTGATTCAATCTCCTTATTCATAAATGGTGTATTCAGATTTTCTATTTCTTCCTGATTCAGTCTTGGAAAATTATATACATTTCTAAGAATCTTTCCATTTCTTCTAGGCTGTCTAGTTTTTTGGTGAATAGTTATTCATAGTAAGTAACCTTTTATGATCCTGAGAATTTCTCTGGTATCAGTTGTAATGTCTCCTTTTTATTTATAATTTTATTGATTTGGGTTCTTTCATTTTTTTTCTTACTTAATCTAATCAAGGGTTTGTCAATTCAGTTTATCTTTTCAAAGAATCAGCTTTTAGTTTGGTTAATCTTTTCAATTGTTTTTCTGTTCTATATTTCATTTATTTATGCTCTAATTTTTATTATTTTCTTTCTTCCACTAACTTTGAGCTCAGTTTCTTCTTCTTTTACTAGTTTCTTATGGCATAGAGTTAGGTTGTTTATTTGGGATCCCTCTTGCTTCTTAATGCAGGTGTTTATGGTTATGAACTGCTTTTGCTGTATTCCACAAGTCTGGCATGTTGTATTTCCACTTTCATTTGTGTCAAGAAACCTTTTTTATTTCCCCTTTAATATCTTCTTTACTTCATTGGTTGTTCAGGAGAGTATTCTTTAACTTCCATGTGTTCATGATTTCCGAGGTTTCCTCTTGTTATTGATTTCTAGTTTCATGCCATTGTGGTCATAGAAGATACTTGATATAATTTCAATCTTCCTAAATTTTCTAGGACTGGTTTTGTGGTCTAATATATACTTGATTGTAGAAAATGTTCTATGTGCACTCGCACTTGAGAAGAATGTGTAGCTGCTATTTTGGATAAAATGTTTAGTTTATCTCTGTTAGGTCCATTTAGTCTATAGTGTTTTTCAAGCCCACTGTTTCCTTATTGATTCTCTTTCTGAATGATCTAGCCATTGTTGAGAGTGAAATATTGAAGTTCCCAACTATTACTGTACTACTATTTATTTCTCTTTAATTCTGTTAGTTTCTGCTTGATATATTCAAATGTTCCAGTGCTGGACACACAAATTTGAAATTGTTATATTTTCTTGATGTGTTGATCCCTTTACCGTTATATAATGACCTTCTTTGTCTCTTTTTATCATTTTTAAAGTCTATTTTGTCTAAGTATAGCCACCCCTGCTTTTTTGTTGTTGTTGTTGTTACTAGTGTTGCTTAAAGTGTTCTTTTTCCCTTCACTTTATGTGTGTCTTTAATGCTAAAGTAAATCTTTTGTAGACAGCATATTGTTGAATCTTGATGTTTTATCCATTCATCTATTCTGTCTTTTAATTGGAGAAATTAATCTATTTACATTTAAAGAAACTATTGCTAGGTAAGAACATACTATTGCCATTTTTTGCTCACTATTTTCTGAATGTTTTCTAGATTTGTTTTTCCTTATTTCTTATTCTGTTGTCTTTTTATGTGTTATGATGGCTTTTGGTATCACTATGCTTTCACGTCTTTATCACGTTCTTTTGTGTAGTTATTACAGGATTTTTCTTTGTGGTTACAGGAGTCCGTTTTTTTTTTTTTTTTACAGGAGTCCTCTTAGGCTTATAACACTATTTTAAACTGATAACAACTTCAATAGAATTTGTAAATTTTACACTTTTACTTCCCCTCTCCCTCACACTTTGGTTATTTCTATTACAGCTACATATTTTAATACTGTATAAATAATGACAGATTTCTGTAGTTTTTTTGCATTATGATTATAGGTTATTGTAGATTACTTTCACTATGTTAGATTTTTTTACCTCTTAAATTAGAGTTGTAGTTGAATTACATACCACTGTTATTGCAAAATCTAACTATGACTATACATTTGCCATTGCAGGTGAGCGTTATAATATGCTTTTAAGCTTTTATATTGCACATTTGTGTTCTTTCACTTCCACTAGAAAAATTCCCTTTAGCATTTCTTGTAAACCAGGTCTGTTGGTAATAAACTCCTTTTGCTTCTGTTTCTGGAAAAATCTTTATTCCTCTGTTTCTGAAGGACACCTTCAATGTATATAGAATTTTTGATTGGCAGTTATTTTCTTTCAATATTTTGAACATGTCATCTCATTTCTCCTAAAACACAAATTTACCTGCATCCTACTAGCTATTAAAACTTAAGGAGTTTTGGAATGGAATATGTTTATTATCAAACTTTAAAATATTTCTTTTTCCTGTGATTTTTCTTTGACCTATGGCTTAATAAAATTGTAATTATTGGTTTCCAAGCAAATAAGGATTATCTGGTTTTCTCAGTCCCACCTCCCTCCAATTGTTACAGCTTTGAAGGCTTTCAAAAGTGTTGTACAGCTTCTCAGTCTCTTAGCTTCTTCTTGTTAGATTGGAATTTATGCCTCAGGGAAAAGCAGTTCTAGATACCAGGGCATATTCCTGGATTATCTTCTTCTCCAGAACCTTGATCTTCTCATTTTTTATTTCTTCTGTAGTTCTTAAATGAATCATACATTTAATTTGTCTAGTTGCTGTCAATGGGAAGATGGTTTTCATTTACCAGAATTGGAAGTCAACAGCCCCATTACTTTTAACATTACATTCCTAAGTGCAGATATCAAATAAGTTGGGGAGGGGGTAGTATTCAACAAGAATGTTTAAATTATCCAAGTTGCAGATTTTATCATGGTAAATAAAATTCAACAAATATTCTTTCATGTGGGTGATAACAACTCTAATCAAGGTTAAAGTCTTTTTGTAACTTTGAGCTCCTGGATGGCTCTGGTAGTTAAGTATCTGCCTTCAGCTCAGGTCATGATCTTGGGGTCCTGAGATAGAGCCCTGCTCAGTGGGGAGCCTTCTTCTCCCTCTGTACTTTCCCTCACTCTCATGCTCTTTCTCTCTCTCTCCCTCGCTCTCCCTCAAACAGATAAATAAAATCTTAAAAAAATTTTTTTTCTATAACTTTATACAACTCAACACCTAAAAACCAAACAAGCTAATTAAAAAATGGGCAGAGGACCTGATTAGACATTTTCCCAAAGACATATGGATTGCCAAAGACACAAAAATGTGCTCAACAGCACTGATCATCAGGGAAATTGAAATCAAAACCACACTTAAATATCATCTCATACCAGTCAGATGGCTAGTATCAAAAAGATATGAATTAATATGTTGGTAAGAATGTGGAGAAAGAGATCTTTTGTGCACTGTTAGTGGAAATGTAAATTGGTATAGCTACTCTGGAAAATAGTATGGAGTTTCCTCAAAAAATTAAAAACAGAAATATCATATTATCTAATAATTCCACTACTGGCTACTTACCCAAAGAAAATGAAAACACTAATTCAGACCCAGTAACCACACTGCTGAGGATTTACCCTCAAAATACCAAAACACTAATTCAAAGGAATACAGGCATCATAATGTTTATTGAAGCTATATTGTACTATTTAAAATAGCCAAATGATAGAAGTACCCCAAGTGTCCATTATGATGATGAATGGATAAAGAAGATGTGGCATACAAACATACACAATGGCATATTATCCAGCCATAAAAAGAATAAAGTCTTGCCATTTGCAACAGCATGGATGGAGCTAGAAAGTATAATGCTAAGTGAAATAAGTCAGTCAGAAAAAGACAGATACCATATGGTTTCACTCATATGTAGAATTCAAGAAACAAAACAAATAAGGAGGAAAAAAAAGGGAGAGAGAGAGACAAACCAAGAAACAAACTCTTAACTATATAGAACAAACTGATGGTTACCAGAGGGGAGGTATGTGGGTGAATGGGGGGTATGTAAGGGGATCAACAGTACACTTATCATGATGAGCACTGAGTAATGTATAGAATTGTTGAAACACTGTATCATACACCTGAAGTTAAAATATATAAATATATAAATACACCTGAAGTTAAAATATATGTAACTGTATGTTTACTATATTGAAATTTTAAAAAATTAATTTAAAAAAGGCATATGTACCTCCATGTTCATTGCAGCATTATTTACAAAAGCCAAGATATAGGAGCAACCCAACTGTCCATCAATAGATGAACA
Source organism: Canis aureus (assembly GCF_053574225.1). Taxonomy (NCBI): domain Eukaryota; kingdom Metazoa; phylum Chordata; class Mammalia; order Carnivora; family Canidae; genus Canis; species Canis aureus. The sequence continues at coordinate 16,808,146 of NC_135643.1, forward strand.
GATGAAAAAGAATATATAAATTATGTTATATATTATATTAATATATAAAGAATATATATTATGTTGTATATTATATAAATGTATGTACATATATATGTAACTTATGATTCCAGGGAATTCAAGTAAAAATGATTTTCAATATTTATTGATGTATAAATCCAAAAAGTTATACTAAATGTAGGCATACTAGTATTAATATCACTGAACTATGGAATAATCAGGCATTTGGAAATAAAGTAGCTATCTGTGGTAATAATAATAAGGTAATTAATTCCAGGGTTGAATAAGAAAGTAGAAGAAGTATCATTGAAAGAAATTATACTAAATATTTATCATGCTTCCTTTTGGCTGGGTCTTACATAGTATCATAAAATTAAATATGAAGTAATAAATGTAAACAAAATACAGAAATTTATGCTGATGTTATGTCAAAAGATTTTTCAGTACTTGAAAGTTAATTTGGTATTAATTGTGTATGACTTCAGAGTCTCAGTAAATACTTGTTGATGTTCTTTTATTCTATTTTCTCTTTCCATAGGAGGAGAGGTCCCATACACAACTCTGGCTACTCGAATGATGATGGGGGCTTGGTGGCTATTTGCATTGATTGTCATCTCCTCTTACACAGCAAATCTTGCGGCTTTCCTCACTATTACCCGCATCGAAAGCTCCATCCAGTAAGTAGACAAAGATTCCAGTAGCTACAAAGCATGAGGAATGACAAGAGTAGCTAACACTATTTGAATAGGTATATGGTATCTGATAATAAATTTATGCTTTCCTTTTGAATAAAGGCTTAATTTTGTGATATGCAAATATCACTGTATTGGTAGAACATTTTTTATAAAATAGAATTCTGGGTATAATTTTAATGTTGCTTCCCACATTTTCCTGGAAGAATAACACATATTCAGTATTTTAGCTTCCAAGAAGTATGACTGTGTTTGGGCAGCATTGTAAAAAGGAAGGAAAAGGAGTCATACTAAAACATATATATCTCAAGTTTGACAATATCAGTTTTTGTCTTGAGTCTGCCCCATTATGCACTGATTAAATAGTTGGTAGATATTAGATGACTGACAGATGAGAGGTAGGGAAAGAGAGAGAAAGAGAAAGAGAGAGACAAGGGCAGGGGGCATAGAGAGTGACGGAACAGTAAAGAGAGAACACCACATTCATTTGTCTCTTCATTACATTGTAGCTAATGCCATAGCTAATGTGGTCATTATTACAGCTGCTTTTTCAGCTGCAATGGTGATAAGTTGTCACTAACTATGGTGCACTTATGTTACTCCTAAAAGTTACTTAAGTCAATGTCTCAGTTCATAAATACCACTCCCACGAGCCCCAAGAGCCCAAAGCCTATGTTCTAGCACAGCCAATTCTCCTTTCGTGGTTTCATGCATACAATCAGTCCCACAGTGCACCTTCTGATTTCTTAGAACATGAGGTTCTGTATGTTGTTTTAAGAAATATTTTCCTGAAAATGTTTTATTCATCCCAAAATGAGATAGTTTGAATTTTCTTACAGTTGAAAAAATTCATTCTCAACAAAACTGATAATTCAAAATTATGAATAATTAGATTTGTTAAGCAATTCATTAGGGATTTAATTCATCCTTAAAGGAAAACATGAGTTCTTCTTGCCTTTTGAAAAATTTGTAAATGAAGTCCATTAATGACACAAAACTATTATAACACAATGCTAAAAATATGCATTTGCTCATTTAATACTTGCAATCATCTTCTGAAATACATACTATTAAGAACCCTTTTTATAACTGAAGTTGGTAAGTAACTTGCCCAAATCATGCAGCTAATAACCTATTGATTAAGGGCCATACTTTAAATCTGTCTGATTATTGAACCTGTGTTCTAACTTTACCACTCTAGTTCCCATTCCTTATACTTTTGTACGGCCAATTGTTTTTAGAGAACATTATAAAGGATGTGTCATTGTCCTATTCATTGGTAAGTGTGAGGATCTGAAGGATGACATTTTTCAAATCTTTATTTGGCTTGAGGAAATAAAATATCAAAAGTTAGGTAATTTTAAATGGGACAAATTTTGTAGGCATATATCCCGACATGAGCTAATTACATCTATAATTGATACCTGCCATTCAGGATAAGACCAATTGGCAGATCCAATCAATAGACCTCATATAAAGAAGGGGCGCCTAGGGGCACAGTTGCTTAAGCATCTGGCTCTTGGTTTTGGTTCAGGTCCTGATCTCAGGGTTGTGTTATCAAGCCCTGAGGTTGGCTTAGCACTGAGCACAGCATCTGCCTGAGATTATCTCTCCTTCTCCCTCTGCCCCTCATGCTTTTGCTCTTTCTTTCTCTCTAAAATAAATAAATCTTTTTTGCTTTTTTTTTCAAGAAAGCACATTAGGGAAAATAGTTTAAAAAATTAAGGTGGAGTATTATATCTCACTAATATACTTATTATCAATTATGTTTTACTTGCCACATTTTGGGTGTACTTAAAGTAAAAACCGATGTAGTTCATAACTGACTGAAACATTTTAAAGAAATACATGAAGAAAAATTTGTAAATAAAATTATTAATTTTATGCAATAAATGACAATAACAGTAATAAAAATTATGACTAATAATCACTGAGAATATATTATGACTTTATTAAGTATGTTACATATATTACCTCATTTATTCCTCAAAAACACCCTGATAACACAGGTATTACTATTATTCTCATATGTAAATGAAGAAACAGAAGTTTGCAAATTAAATTCTTGAGATCACATAACCAACAGTATCAGAGCTAAAAGTCTAGCCAATGTCAATCCAATACCCATCCATGGTCTTACCCACCAATTTTTTTCCTTATCTAGTGATGGTTTTTACAGATTGTTTGCCAAATCTGCTTCCCTGGGGTTGCAGACCTCATGATATGTGTTCATCTGAGCTAGTTATTACCAACTTTGCCAGCATTAGTTTGTATCTTGACTTTTATGCAATAGCAGTGGGAGCAGAAGCCTCTATCAAATTTTTACACCCATAAGGTTTCTCTAAAGGTAAAATCTAATGGAAAAAAAGATCATAATTTCACATGATGTTTCCCTCAAGTATACTTCCACAGTCCACAATAACTGAGCCTTCATTTCTTAAAAAATTATTTCTTTCTAATGCCAGCTCACATTATTAAAAGTCAACAGTGGGTATAATAAATCTCCCTTCCTTCTAATCTGATCACTAGTCTAATTTTGAAAGGGGGAAAAAATTCAGAGCCAAAGGAGTTAAAAGAAGCCTGATTCTCTTCCCAAACTTAAAGATATCTTCTAATTTCATGCCTCAGCTGCATTGGTAAACATAATTGCCTGCAGTGTTTCTTGGAAACATTTAAAATTCCATTTGCAACTAATGTCAAACTTTCTTGGAAGATTCTAAGTTTAATTTTTCTTAGAAAAGACAAAAACCACATTACCATCCAATGTCATGCTCCTTAATCATTTATATTCATAAGATTTGTTCATCACCAAATGAAGCAATGCTTGTCAAAGCACCTTTTCAGCTCATTTTTGCTGTGCCATTAGCACACATATCCCAGTCACATGTTCATTCCCAAAATTCAAAGTTGCCTCTCCAGACCTGGAAGGACAGAGGTAGTTAGAGGGAAGTCAGTGAGAGAGAGAGGAAGAGCTGCTACTTCTAAATGGATGGTTGATGGAAACTCTTACAGTTTGGTAAGGGAAATCCAATAGATTTGTTCTTGAGAAACTGAATTTGTTTTACAAAATTTACCTCTTTTACAAAATTAGATATTTATTGACATCTAACCTTCCAGGTGTAACTTGCCATTAATTAAAATTTTGAAGGTAAATTTTCCTTGAAAAAGATAATTCCCAAGTTTAATTTTATACCCCTTCAGTGATAATTATGTCCTGCTGCTTGATATGATGGAATATGATAGATAATGACATATTTGGGATGGGTAATATTGAGATATACAGTTAAATTTTTCTAAAGGAAAAAATATGCAATTTCTATGAGACTCTAATGACGTTTGGACTGGGTCATTGTTATTGAATGGTACCAATGTAGCTGGTTGCTTTTAGATACCTAGCAAATGGAATGAATCTTCCTCCCCCCCCCCATCCCCCACTGGTAACCCAGCTAAGATGGGCACTGGTAAAATGGAGCATGTGAAATTTTGAAGGTAATTTCAGAACCAGTACTGGGTAATAACATCATGAACATTAGTTCCATTAGTCTTTGTTGTGATGTGATTTTCAAAAACCTACTTCTCTCACAAATAAAGTGGGAAAAAAAGCTACAAAGGAAATCACAGTTGTAGTCATTAATAACTTTAGAATCAGATTGTCTTTGGTGGTAAAACTTAAAGTCTAATTTCCTGGGGCTATAAGTAAGCTTGGGTCTATTCAAAGGCATCCTAAAATCCCATCATAGGTTTATGTTTAAAGCATTCATCCACCATAATGTTTCAGGTTGGACTAAACAAATATTGACTGACTGTAGTCATTGAATAAACTAATTTGGGATATATTTCATATGCAAAAAGAGATCCATATTCTATGCTATCCTGGAGGAGACTCCATTTCCCTTAGCATACCAATAACAGGACTTTTGTATCCACATTTGCTCATATTTGGAAGAGAAAAAAATATTGAGCAGTTGTTTTTCTCATGCCACACAACAGAGGATGAGCTAGCCCTGGGCTTAGAAATCTAAGTCTGTCACCAGGTCTGAGTATAAGAGAGAATGGTAGAACTGGCAGGTGCTCTCTAAAGAAATTATTTCTTTCTTTCCTTTGCTCTCACAGAACTATGTGAACTATATTCAGCAAGTTACTATTCAAAGAGATCATTACAATTTTGGAAATGGAGGCACTTCTAACTTAAAAACTAAATAAATATATTACTTCATTCATTTAATTCAACTGAATATATATATATTTAAACATCATACTAGGTATTGAGTCCAAAAGGATATTTAGATATTATTCCTGAGCCACAAGTTAGTTAGAGACATAGCAATGTAGAATTTAAAGACATTTGAACTGTGATAGATTTATTTGTGAAATGCTGTGTGAACACAGGGAAGGAGTAATTTAATTCAATAACTTGGAGAACAAGGGGAGGAGAAAAGGAAGATACTATCAGGCATCACAGAGGTATCATCGAGAGTTTGATCTTGAACAATGAATTTCAAAAGCCTGAAGCAGTGGCTTACTGGGGAATATTTGCAAAAGCAAGAGAGGTATGAAATTCTTAGGAGAGTGTCTAGCAAAGGGCAGATGATCAAAATCTGTTAATTTCCTTCCTGGATTGAGATGAGTGATGTGAGAGTGGCAGGAAATAAAATAGAAAAGGAAAGTGGAACCAGATCCTGAAAGGCATGATAAAACTTGTTGAAGAATTTGGAATTTTTCCTGGAGATAATGGAGAGTGACATCATTGAAGAAAGACAGCTTTATCTGTGGAGAGGAGCTTGGATAGGAAAGAAAAGATATAGAAGTGTATGAAAGCTAGTAGGTTTCTATTTAATATAAACTTGAATCATGTATCTTCTTGTTTCAGGGCTATTTTAATTTGAAAATACCAAAGGTTTAAGGGAATAAGAGAAATGTGGCTTGAGAAAGTTTTTATCTCTAGGCTAACATTTACATTTATAGCAGATGCTGGAATATTGACTTAGTTTATTTTTGAAGATTTTCAAAGAGAGAATGTGGTTGACTACCTTATCACTAAAACAGGTAGAGAAGGAGAGAGTTACTAATGTGAGAAAATTCTAGAAATCACTCTGGTTGGATGACTTCTCAGATGCAATTTTGCAGAAAAGTTGCATCTCAGTGTCTGCTATTCATGGATTTTATCTTTTTAATTATTTTTGGCTTTAAGTCATCAAAAAATAAGTCATAATTGTTTTTAATAAATTCTAATACATTTACAAAGTAATACAGGACTATACTGAGAAAATAGGAAAATACCGTAAATTTTGAAAGACAAAGTGTTAATAATCCATAGCTTGTCGTGTTGCAATATGTTCTATTAATATTTATTTATTTTTATTTATTTTTTTTATTTATTTATGATAGTCACACAGAGAGAGAGAGAGAGAGAGAGGCAGAGACATAGGCAGAGGGAGAAGCAGGCTCCATGCACCGGGAGCCCGACGTGGGATTCGATCCCGGGTCTCCAGGATCGCGCCCTGGGCCAAAGGCAGGCACTAAACCGCTGCGCCACCCAGGGATCTCTGTTCTATTAATATTTAAACAAGCTTTTTTTAACAGTGTATTTTGAAGTAATTATATATACACAGGAAGTTGTGAAGATATAGTAGAGTGAGGTCCCGGGTACCCTTCACCTAGTTTCCTCCATAGTTACATCTTAAGTAATTATATTATAATATCAAAACAAGGACATTGACATGGATGCAATATATGCATATAGTTCTATGCCATTTTATTACATGTACAGAAGGTATAACCACCACTGCAACAGCTATAGAACTATCCTACCATTACAAAAATCTCCCTCATTCTACACTCCTTCTTCCCCACCAGCCCCAACCCCTAAGAATAACTAATATGTTCCCTACGGTATTTATCCTTTCAAGAGTGACATATAAGTTGAATCATACAGTATGTGGCCTTTTGAAATAACACCTTTTCCCCCTCTCAGCAAAATGCCCTTGAGATCTATCCAAGTTGTTGCACACATCAACAGTTCATTGCTTTTTATGACCGGGTATGATATGAATGTACTAGTTTGCTTAACAATTTACCTATTGCATGGAATTTTTTTATTCTAAGTTTTTGGCTATTGTAAATAAAGTTGCTAAGGGCATTTATGTGCATTTCTGGTTTTTTTATAGATATGTTTTTATTTTTCTGGCATAAATGCCCAGGAGTACGATCCCAAGTCTCCCTGCCTACTATTTCTCTACTTATTCTGTTTTCTCTTACTTAACTGTTGCTTCCCTCTTTTCCATTTTCTTCTCACTCAAGCTTATGATCCAGACTGTGGAGTCCAGATGGTTACCTTCCTCCATCCTTAAAACTGATCTGAAAACCTCTATTATTACTATATCCAATCAAAATAGAGTGCAATTCCATAGCCACGCATATTGAACCCTTCAAAAGCTGACCCAGCCTCATTTCTCTACTGGCACCAACTGTAATCCATTCTCACACTTGTTCATGTTCCAGTTAAGCTGCTCTTGGAGGACATTTCATACTTCTGTGGAGTTTACATGCTGTTCCCTTTCCCTGAAAGGAACCAGAACTCTGTTGTCTTCTGGCATCATCCATTTGCACAGTCACAATTAGCCATTACACATGTGTCTTCTCTTTGAGGGTATAAATTCTTCAAAGGCAAGGGCTATACCATATTCATATTTGTGCCCTTAATGTGTCCCAGAATGCCTGGTGCATAGTATTAATAATAACAGCAGCAGCTTATATGACTGAGTGCGTGTTCTATGACAGACACTTCCCTAAATGTTTTGCTTAGATTTTTCTCATTTAATTCTCATGATAGCCCCACAAGAGATATATTATTTTCATCTCCATTTTGGAGATGATAAATCAAAAGTGAGGATGGTAAACCTAGGCAGTCTGGCACTAGAAACCTTGTCTTAATCAGCGGACCATATCAAGTGCAATTAGCAAATACACTAAGCCTTCATCAAATGAAATAAATAAACAAGTGAATAAATGAGTGAATGAAAACCATAAGGGTCATTGTAAGTTTTCTGAAAAATAAAGAGTTCTGCAGAAAAGAATCAGTGGCCGAATTATATTTAGCTAAGTTAATTTCAGCTATTTCTAAGTTACGTGGTATCCTAGGAACAGAAACAGGAGACCATGAATTTAAATAAATCTGCATGCAAATCCTTTGCCACTTATTAGCTGAATGATCTTGTCATTTTCCATAATTATTTTAAGCCTTATTTTCCCTAAAGGTAAAAAGATAATGGGTTCAACTTCATAGGCTTAATATAAAGAATAAATGGGAAACAAAGAGATACAAATAACAGCACAGTTCTTGGATACACGCTATACTTGCTTCCCTTTTTCTCTTTGTTCTCTAGGAAGTCATATGGATTCCTTGGACTGTTTTCATCCCTCCACCCTTTTCAGTGGTGCTAATCACTATCATTTTTACTATTTTGTTCACAATTCCATGCACTAAATTATTCCTTCTACCTGGTTCACCTAGGCCTCAAAGTTCCTTGCTATTGCTGCTGTTGCTTCCAGCACAGCTGCCACTGCCCTACCTCACAGTCCATCTTCCTGGGGGTTGTCTTATCACACCATTTAATCCTCCAAGCCCCTAAGGATTTTTAAAAAAAGAAGAAAAAAAAAAGAACTGGCTGTCAAAAAGCCTTATTCGAATGTAAGCATAAGTAAGGGTCTGGCTGAATGATTCACTGTTGTCTCACCTTTGCTTGATCAACTATCACTACATCAAGCTGCCATGGATAGTGAATGCACTTAACTTGGGTCAGGACAACTGTTTGTCAGGCAAGTTTTCTCTTTTAAGTCATCTTTAATTGGCCCTCTCATCACAGAGCTCATATGCTACTTCCTCTGTGCAGCCTGCCCCGTAGTGTTCATAACGAGATTCAGTGTCTCTTTTTGTTTTAACCACCTGGCATCTATCTACCTGGCTTAAACCCTAAATTACATGTACCTTTGTGTTGAGGTAGTATTCTACTTGTTTTACCTTTTCAGCTGAAATGTATGCTCTCGGTTGTGCCTTTATTGCCTTTGTATCAGCGCAGCACCTCTTACGGAGTAGCTTAGTGACTACATAGTTGGTTACATGTAAAATATTCATAATGTAGTGAACCAGAAAGGGATTTCTTAGAATCTGGCCTGAGACTGTGGAACCTTGTGACTTGTCTATATACCTCATGACAAATCAGGAAGCAATATGAAAGCCATTTTTACGTGTCATTATTCCAGGATAAGAGAAGAAGCCCCAAGTGGTATGCTCTCAAGGTTTTCTCAGTGTCTCACCCACTCCAGGCTTCCAGTGGGAGGCTACTTCAGAGCTCTCAGCAGGGAATTGCACACTTTATTAGGAACAGCCAAAGTCAAGGTCACTGAAGTGAGCTGGGCCTGATTCATACCACTTTTATGTTTCAGTTTAGTACGGAATTGTATAGGCTTAGCTTCAGACAGGCCCTACAGACAGAGGAAGACATTCATCTCCTTACTCTATATTGTTCGGTGTTGAAATGGCTTACTTGTCAAAGCACTTAAGTACCACAGTGATGTATGTTTGATAAACATATAGCCATCTAGATGTTATAGACCATGATTTTCTCTCTTTTTGAAAAAAATAAAAACTCTCAGAGTTTTTTCAAAGCCACCCTTCAGTGAGCATTTAATTAAAAGTTGTCTCCCACTTTATTTGTGACTCCCAGGAACAGGGCTATATTATCATCGCTGTAGACTCTTATTTACAATGAGCTCACCAAGATGAAAACTTTGCCAAACTAATAAGTGCCCACAACCCCTAACATGATCTTCTGGACAAGCAATTATTCTAAACAAGTCAAGTCCTCCTCTCTTTCGTTGTCCCCAGCCTTTGTCATCTAAACGCAGAAACCTATTAAGAACTTGCGAATAAAAATTCCTGTCTCCTATTTTCTGTTGTTTTCCTTCCTTTCCTGAAATCAGCTGAATAAATAAATATTCTCTACCGCAAGTAGGTGGCTATGATAAAACCCTACACTAAGGAGTACTTGGTTGAGTCATTTCAGAATAGCTAACTAGTTTGAGTATGGGGCATGTTTTTGTGAAATTAATGTAGGAAGAGTATGTGATAGAAATAGTGACAGTGGAATCGGCAGGCAGGGCTGTTGGGCAGAACACTGCCGAAGGAGATCAGAGACCTAGTTCAAGTGTCCAAGCCTCGTTCTTGCTAATAAACAATAAGGCAAGCTTTTAAACCACTTTGGACTTTAGCTTTCTGTCTTTAAATATGTGATCCATTCCTCCTCTCACTGCACAAATATTTGTTCCACAGGTTGGATTAAGTTATTTTCAATGTCCCTTCAATGGTACAACTCTCTATCAACTACATAAATGAAGTATCTTATTTAAACAAAGTCTGAGATAAGAGATAAAAATATATTCACGTGTTATTTTTATAAAAGAAATCCTAGATTATAAGGCAGAACTGAAAGGAAACTCTTGGTTTGCCAAATCACTTTTTCTTTTTCTTTCTTTCTTTCTTTCTTTCTTTCTTTCTTTCTTTCTTTCTTTTCTTTCTTTCTTTCTTTTCTTTCTTTCTTTCTTTCTTTCTTTCTTTCTTTCTTTCTTTCTTTCTTTCTTCTCTTTCTTTCTTTCTTTCTTTCTTTCTTTCTTTCTTTCTTTCTTTCTTTCTTTCTTTCTTTCTTTCTTTCTTTCTTTCTTTCTTTCTTTCTTTCTTTCTTCTTTCTTTCTGTTTCTCTTGCCTCATCTGTCTTTCCCTGTCCTCTCCATCACACCAGCAATCCTGATGTGCTGACCTCCACCCTCTGCCAAGTGTCTCTTTGATCCTCTTAGTTGCTCTGCAAGCTCCTATCAGATAGTCCATTTATTTTTAATGACTTTTTCCTCCACTCCTACACACACTGTCACCACACACACACCCGCTATAGCCCCTGTTTCTCACACCCTGATCTTTTAACCTAAGGACAAAGTTTAGAATCGCCAGATGCCCCAGGTCATGGCAAGTCATGGGGATGGTAAAGAACAGATCTGCAGGTGGCTTGCTGGGCAGCTTTTGCAGATGAAGATTGCCATTTTCTCAGAGCAATGCTGCAGAATTCTCAAGATCTGCTACTGAATTGGGAAGGGACTCCGTAGGGAGGGTACCTTTCCAAAACATTTTGGGCATTTATAATCTGAATGGCTGTTAATAAGACCTGACTGTGGACATTAGGACATGCATTTTATGCATAGTTTTGGTTGAAATTTCTCAAAAAAGAAATATGCTTAATTGGGAATACAGCATTATTTCTCTGCATGATTAAGAAAAAAACAACCAAAAACTTAAAAACTTTTTTTGGAGAGATCCACAAACCTATAACACTGGAAAGAAGGGGAATTTATTTCGTATTGGGGAAATTTTAAGTTATTAGTAGAAACTTGGTATCCTGCTCTGTTATGAAGAGCCAGGATCTTTGTTTTAAGATAGATTCATTAGAATCTTCACTGAAACAATGACCTTCCACCTTACTTTGACAGTATGTTCTACTGAGTCTTCAAATAGGCTGTTAAATTTGTCCTACTGTTATTCTTAGTCACGTCTTTCTCTTCAGTTATTTCCTTCCACCGCAAATAATTTTATAATGTGATTAAAGTTTTTGAACTCCTTAAAAGAACTGAGAGGGAAAAAAATTACAAATTACTATTGATTCCTCATGTGAATATACCTCGTATTTTATTTGGGTCATTTTTTGTGTGTGTGTAGAAGCATTAGGTGTTATTGTATCACAGCTTGTTAGCAGGCTGTATGTGAGGTTATGATCAATGGTTCAGTGTCAGCCTTGGAGGGTATATTGAATAGAGTTTTTCCCATAAGTCAGCACTGGCCCTGATTATAATGAGCATTTTCAGTGTTGATTTGAAGTATAGAATAGGGAGTGAGCTTATTAAACATGCAGATTACTTTATATTGAGTAGGGGTGATTATTGACTAGAACCACACTGTAAGAATTCATAAGGACCTTGACAAATTAAACAGGGTAATTATAAGTGAGACGAAGCTTTTAATAGGGACAAATATGTAATAATTCACTCAGAGATAGAAAAAACAAACTGTGTGTGTGTATGTGTGTGTATCTATGATAATTTAAAACTGGAGGTGTAAACAGTTTCAGGGCAGCCCCGGTGGCTTAGCGGTTTAAGCACTGCCTTCAGTTCAGGGCATGATGCTGGAGACCCAGGATCAAGTCCCACATCAGGCTCCCTGCATGGAGCCTGCTTCTCCCTCTGCCTGTGTCTCTGCCTCTCTCTCTCTGTGTCTCTCATGAATAAATAAAATCTTAAAAAAAAAATCAGGAGAGTTCTCTGTTAAAAAAAAAAGAAAAGAAAGAAAACAGTTTCAGAATGAATCATTTGTCAATTACAAATTTGAAATGTAATGTTGGTGTTTATAAAGAAAATGACCAAAGTGACCTAGCAGTGTAAAAGTTGCTAGGGCTTCTTAAATACCACCGTGACCTATTTATAAAGTCCATAAATTATGCAAAAATTACAAAGAAAAGGAAAAAGTGCCTTAGCTAATAGCAATGTAAAAAAGTGAGTAATAGATCTTGTGGGTGAGAACTATAGGAATTTAGTGTTTAACTCAAAAAAGAAGAGGCTAAAGGATGAAAAACAAGAAAGAAGTGTTTTATTTAAAAAAATATAAAAAGAAGTGTTTTATTATATAAAGGAATATTGTACTGGAGGTGATGGGTAGCTATTGTCCATCTTCACAGAGAAGACAATGAGAGGCTTATGTGAAAAAGATGAGTGTTAGGTGAGGCATGAGTAAGAACTTCCTGGCATTAAGTTTTCTAAGTCAGTAAAGTGCCTAGGAAAGAAGAAAAAAGTCCATTTTGGGAGCTGGCTTTTATTCCTTAAGATATATCATTGAATTATGTGATACCTTCAGGAACTCTTCCAAACACTCTGATGTTATGGTTTTATTAGGGTTCTTACTTAACACCATTTAGAAATTTGTTGATCCTCAGGGAAATTCATGGGAATTAGTCAGGTCTTTCCTATAGTTTCAATGATGTAAGAACATAAAAATCTACTCTTCTATTGAAGTCTCCTGGATTATTTGAGGATATCATCCTAACATAAATTTTACAATCAGTTGACAGTCAATGGTGACATAATGAAATGTTATCTGTACAAATTTAGGATAGTTCCAGATTTGTTCATAGTGTCCTGCAGTAAATAAATATTGAATTATTTCATGATATCTCAGGAAGAAACTGCTCATACTTTCTACCTTACACAGACAATTGGAGGGTAATTGAATTCACAGAGTACTGGGATCTTTTGTAATGCAGTTTTGCTTAATTGGTATATATATCAATATCTATATATATCATGAAAGATTAATTAATAAACTAAGATACAGAGCAAGGTCGTAAATAACAATTCAGCAGGGAGAAAAATATAGTGTCTTTTACCTTTCAGGATTCAGGATTCATGAGGTGACAAAATCAGTTCCTAGCTTATAAGGTGGGTCAACAGGTCAGAGAAACCAACCATATTTTCAATATAACTATTTTCTCTCATTTGTTTAGCATTGTCATTTTGAAGAGAATTTAACAGTCATTTGTATTAATTATGCCTAACAGCAATAAAAAGAGACAGAGTATTTCCATCCCCCTTTGTGGTCTCCAAAATGACCTATCATATTCACAAACCAAAACAACTTTTAAATGTACATGGCAATACACGCACAGGAAGATGTTCCCTTAAGTAGTTCATGATAGCCATCTTTATCAACTGCATCTATTTTATATGAATTTCTAATATTACCTGTGACTATCATATCTATAGTGCATGGCTGATGGGGATGCCCTTGACTATTCTGTGAGGGAGAAGGTGCGGGGAATATTTCTAAATCTCTCAGGAAAGGCACAAAAGTCATCTTGATGCCTAGTAATTCACCATGCAGGGACAGCATTCCTCTTCATGAGTCCTACCACACACTTTTTCTAGATCAAGCACACTTGAAACATCAGTCTTAGAAACATTTTTCTAGATGTCTCCTTGGGCAAGGAAAACAACTGCAAAATTAAACTGTTGGGACTATACCAGAAGAAAAAGCCTTTCTCACAGCAGAGGAAACCATCAACAAAACAAAAAGGCAACCTACTGAAGGGTAATACCCAAAATATATTTAAAAAGCTTACACAACTCAACACTTAAGTAAATAAATAGATAAGTAGTTCTTAAAACACCAAATAAATATTCTAAAGAAGTTCACAGCAAAAGACCTGAAGCTGACTTTGACCTAATTTACTCAGCTGAGGCCCAGAAGGGCAGGTTTGAGGGCAGATGAAGTATAGAGGACATACTGAAGCATCCTCTCCATCCAGGGGGCCTCCCTTGGGAAACTCTCCTCATATCCACAAGTAAAAAATCCTATCCCTCTGTCTTCCCTGGTATCCTTCAGATTTGTTGGCCTCAGGATGTAGGCTTCTGCTGTCTTGAGAAAGAAAAAACTCTGGCACTTTGAGAAGGAAGACAAAATCATGTTACTGCTCTACCAGAGATTGCTGTGGCTGAGTTCTTTCTGATTGACCCTGCCCCAGAATTTATACTTTTAGGCTGCACAATCTAATCTTATATGAGAAAATCACATTTCTTCCACTAACATGACTTTGATCTTATCTTTTTAAAATAAGGAAGTTAACATTATTGGGCTAAAGAACATTAAGCTCTTCCCTGAGCCTGTTTTCAGTAAGTAGTGACAACCCTCACGTACTTAAAATAGCTCTCACTGAGTCTTCAGTAGGGATGGAGCCATCTACAATCCAAATTTTCTTCTGACATGAAGAAACGTTAGAGTCTTGCTTGCCCCATCATTTACCCTTGATACCCTTATATTTCATCAGACTTTCTGCCTAAACCTGTGTCTAAGAGGGTTTGGAAAACTTCAATGAGGAGAAGGAGCTACTAAAATGCAGAATGTGGTTTCTCAAAGGACAAGTGGCCATTGGCTATGCTTCAAATAGGAAGATGGGAAGCCTTTCTGTAGTGCTTATTCCATTCCCTTATAAGTAGAGCATACAAATCCTCCTTTATGTAGAAATTCAACCCTTGAGAGAAAAAAAATAAATTTTGTTTTTGGTGTTAACACTCAGTATTACCAAGGGTGACTATTCTCTCCTTGTTCTAGTGCTTTATCTTTTCTTTAGCTACTAAAATCATGAATTCTATTATATTTTTTAATCATTTCAGTTAGGAGAGTTAGCTGAGCAATTTTCTTCACCATTTCAACTTGCTTCTGAAATTTGAGTCAGAAATCACTCATCAAATGAACCACTACTTATTTGCTGTTTCCACATTGCTCAGATAAGTATTCCTTTCAGGAACAGACATTCCACTTTGTACCATGTCCTATGTGTACCAGAATTATGGAGTATAACTTTAGCTTTTCCAAATACATTACTTCAATTATATTTATTTGGGTTTTCTTTTCATTTGCATTGCCTCTGAATTTATTTATTTTATATCCATGGCAAAATGTCTTGTTAAGCAATTCACTGGTGGTCTATTAAAGCTTTTGCAGCTGATTTCGTTGCAGGGGAAATTTCCAAAGCTCCCTTAAAATTAGTTGTTGTGTTTTTTTTAAAACTACAATATATTGTTGCCATGATTAGTCACCCACAGAATGACTGGTAATATACAATAAAAATCACATTTTTATATAATGCTAGTTTAATGGAAGTGCTGGCTTTTCAAGATGAAAGCATATTTCTAGTAAAAAAGAGTAGTCAAGATACATGAGCCTCATTGTGTTCTCCAAACGCTGGACTATATTCTGAGTTTCAAAGATGAATTTAAAGAAAAATTATGGTGGACACCTGGGTAGGTCAGTGGTTGAATGTCTGCCTTCAGTTCAGGGCATGATCCCGGGGTCCTAGGATCAAGTCTCACATCGGGCACCTCCACGGGGAGCCTGCTTCTTCCTCTGCCTATGTCTCTGCTTCTCTCTGTGTCTTTCTCATGAATGAATGAATGAATGAATGAATGAATAAATAAATAAATAAATAAATAAGAAAAATTATGGGAATCGGCAACATGTATTCTAAATGAGTTAAAGAAAGAAGTAAAATTTCATAACACAATGCTACAATGTGAACATATTCTAAGTATTAGAAGAGACTAAAGAGGCAGCTGAGTTTGATCTTGACCTTGAAGGGAAAGAATTCACCAGTAGACAAGGAGACATCTTGTGCAGAGCAAATACCTACCAAAGAAGGAATGATGAAATGGCCTGTTTGCCCTAAAATGGATGTATGAATGAGGCAAAAGTTTATCTTTGAGAATGGAAAAAAATTTAGGCCAATTTTTTTAAGGATCTCAAATGCTACGGAGTTGGTGATTTTTTTCTAAAGGCAACCGGGTATATAGGAAGTATTTAAATAAGACAGGGATAGGCTCAGACATATATCAGAAAGAACACTTTAGCTATAGTGCAGAGGATGGATTAGAGGTAGGTTAGAGATAGGGAGAAGGCTTAGAAATAATTCTCTAAGGGCGCCAGATGGCTCAGTCAGTTAAGCGTCCAACTCTGGATTTCCAATCAGGTCGTGATTTCAAGGTCCTGAGATGGAGCCCCGAATCAGGCACCAGGCTGAGCATGGAATCTGCTTGGGACTCTCTCTCCCTCCTTCTCTGCCCCTCCTCCTGCTTGCACTCTCTATGTCTAAAATGAATAAATAAACTCTTTTAAAAAATAAAGAATCCTCTCATAGAAAGGATGAGAGAATTAGCAATGAGAGGACGAAGGTAGTGACAGATTTGTAAGATTCAGGAAGTAAAATGTACAAAAGTTGATGAGAGATTAGATGGGGTAGGGACTTTGGAGAAAAAGGCTATGAGTGAGGAATCTGAAATGAATTTAATTGGTGGGAAAAATAAGGAGATAGCAATTCCAAAATTTATAACAGAGCCTAATAATAAAAATAATAATAAGATTCATAATTGCAACTACCAGTCATGGAGCACTTCTAGAGTGTTCAGTACTAAGGTAAGTGTTTTGTATCAATATCTATGTCAAACCTCCACATGCCTTATTATAAAATTATTATTTTCCCTATTTAATAGGGAAGTGGGTTGTAATTTATAGGAAATTAAATGACTTGTCTAAGGATTGAGACTTAAATCTTTGCATCTTAAAACCCAGATTTGTTGAAACTAAGAGTTTGCCCAGTGCTGGCTGTTGGCTGTACCTCTCAGAGGCAGGCCTACCTTACCTGACCACCTTAGTACACTTTTCCACACTTATCTCTTCTTCTTAGGTCTTAATGAACATGCCATCTCAGTCTAGTGGAACATTATTTGACATATTAGTTGGTCTTTTAAGTTTTAAATTCTGGAACACTTTTTTTTTTTTTTTTCTGAAAAACCTGCCTCTGAGCTCACCAGGCCCTCAGCTAATAAAACCAATGAACAACAATGGGCACCAGGCAGGCTTTGAATGTGGTTACTGATGGCCTTCTAGAGCTCAACGATATCTTCTCCTTTGGTAGATGTTGAAATCAGCATCCAGAAGAAGAAACTGTGGGAGAAAAAAAACCTGAACTGAGTTGGAAGACATTTTTAATACATCCTTGCTTGTTTATCTCTCTTCCACTGTCAGCCCCTTTACCTAAAGCATCTAGAACCTATCCTATCAACCACATTCCATTTTTCTCCCCCTGAAGAAAAATCCCTTCTGATGTGATAACTTAAGTTGACTTGTTCCATTCCATTAAAAATGGAATTAGACTTACAATTACCTAGAGCTAGAGCCGGCAACCATCTGTTGGAGAGCTTTCCACAAAATCAAGCTGAGATGCTTAAAAAGAAGAAAGAAAATGAAAATGGAAAAGAGATTTATGAGTGTTATTTTATTTTATTAAGATATTATTTATTTATTCATGAGAGACAGAGAGAGAGAGAGAGAGAGAGGCAGAGACACAGGCAGAGGGAGAAGCAGGCTCCATTCAGGGAGCCCGATGTGGGACTCGATCATGGGACTCCAGGACCTGGGCTGAAGGCAGGCACTAAACTGCTGAGCCACCCAGGGATCCCCATGAGTGTTATTTTAAAGTTTATATGGGTAAGATCTATTCTCTTCTTAAAGAAAAATAGGTAAAAAATATGAGTGAAAATTCACTGCAAAGGGAATAGGCATTAGATTTTCAACTAGTTAACAATTTTAGAAATGTAAAGTAGTAAGACATTCAAAGTTATGACCATTCACAGTCATAGGTTTATAAAATCTTGTATTTCCTTAAATAGGGCATTAGGAGATAAATCATTATAATAATAATCTCCATATAAAACAATAGGGGAGCACCTGGGTGGCACAGTCAGTTGAACATCTGACTCTTGGTCTCAGCTCAAGTCATGATTTCAGGATTGTAAATTCAAGCCCCTAGTCAGGCTCTGTGGTAAGTGGAGGGTCTACTTGAGGATTCACTCCCTCTGCCCTTCTTCTGCCCCTCCTGTTCATGCTCTCTCTCTCCTACTCTCTTTCTCACACTCGCTAAAATAAATAAATACCTCTTTTTTAAAAATTAAAACAAAATAAAAATAAAGCAATGGATAAGTTGATTGAATGCTGATGCAACAGGTCCACTTGTCCTCACCCTTAGACACTCTTATTCTTTCCATTTATATATTAGAAAATTCAGGTAAACAGAGGTTAACATCACATGGCCCACAAATCTGCTTGACTTTAAAATCTAACTTACCCAATGTCAAAGCTGTCACAAATATCTAATATCAGAGTATCACATGTGTTGAAATTAATTTTCTATGCTTGAACAGTTTTAAGTGTTTATTTTTCTCATGGAAAGAGTTGGCAATCAGCCTAGATCCACCCACATTCCTAAAATTGACTTGACAGAAGTGCCCTAAATTACAGTTTCTAAGTATATGTAATGTTCATGCAAATAACTAAATACCACTTACCTATCCGATCTCAGTATTCTTTAGTATTCATGGTTGCTAGTAGTATAGGACACCAGAAGGAATAAAAGTATAAATCTGAAAACATGCTGGGAAAACAAGGCTTGTTAGAATGGCAAACTAATTGCTTTCTTTTATTATTCACCAATTACACAGCTATAAACCCCCCCCCCCTTTTTTTTTTTTTTTTTTTTTACCCTATGTGCATGAGTGGGGATATGGGATTGGGAAAGGAGGATTCAGGTCTAACACATCTGCAGTGATCATTTGCTGAGTTTTATGTGGGTAAATGTGGGTTTTGTGTGACTAAGTGGAGAAATGGAATTTATTAGTATGAGTTAACTCTTTTCTAGAATGCTCTAGATTTTTCCATTTCTTCTGTGGCCTGGGTATGCATTGTGAATTGTTAAAAAAGAAATGACATGGGCAGCCCGGGTGGCTCAGCAATTTAGCGACACCTTCAGGCCAGGGCCTGATCCTGGAGACCCGGGATCAAGTCCCATGTCAGGCTCCCTGCGTGCAGCCTGCTTCTCCCTCTGCCTGTGTCTCTGCCTCTCTCTCTCTCTCTCTCTCATGAATAAATAAATAAAATCTTTAAAAAATTTTAAAAAAATAAATGACAACATTTGCCATGGTAAATTAATTTATATATTAGGTACCTATTAATTATTTTAGAATTGTTTTGCATTTAAAACAATGATTTGGCAAAACAAAACAGTAATTTGGCATATCTAAATAATACTCAGATGTTGAATTCCAGATACAATGCTTTTGAGGATTACCACTTATAGAACAATTTGCTAGATTTCTTTTAGGGGTTCATAATATAGGCTATACCATTTCTGCTGATATTACTCTAAAATCTTACTAGCATGAAAATAACAAAATGACCACATAAAATGAACACTCCCTTTCTGTGCTGGGCTCCTAAAACAGCCTTCAGTTTCTGAAATAAGCTGTTTGTGCTCACTTCATTTTGCATCATTTTATTTTTGTCACCTGTGATGCTATCTCTGTGTACTATAATGGAATGATGCTGAATCAGACAAGCTATAGTTTTTATTGCAAGCATATCTCAAGGCAAATTTATAAGCTGAACTTTATCAGAAATGAAGCTAGAGGGAACATGCCTTTGTTCTAAGTTACAAAATGCTTCTGCTGTTCTGAATTTGAAGTATGCTGAAAATAAAATACTTTCTTCTCTGACATCAAGAATTTCACATTGGCAAAATATTAAGAATTCCTTTAAAATTTTCATTGTGTACAAATTAGTTTCACTAACAAAAACTATGTGTATTATGATTCTATATTCAAGTTGTAAAGCTGATATTGAAGGTGATGTTATGCTGCAGAAACCTGATTATATTAATGATCCTAACATTTGATTTCAATTTTCTTTTCATGAAAAGCTAAGAGGGAGTGTTAATTTATTTAACAGTATTCTACTGGTATGACTACTTGGGCAAACAAGTTATATATTTAGGTATAGGCATACAAAAATTTTACCTCTTCATTATGAAATCACCACCACCAAATTGAAGGTTTCTGAGAGTTATAAGAGAGATTGGTTGCTGAACTTTCTAAACAGCAAGTGGCCAACAATCCTTTCCTGGGAGGGTTTTTTTTTTTTTTTTTTTTTTTTTTTTTTTTTTTTTTTTTTTTTTTTTTTTTTTTTTTTTTTTTTTTTTTTTTTATGATAGTCTCACACGCACACACACAGAGAGAGAGAGAGAGAGAGAGAGAGAGAGAGAGGCAGAGGGAGAAGCAGGCTCCATGCACCAGGAGCCCGATGTGGGATTCGATCCCGGCTCTCCAGGATCACGCCCCGGGGCCAAAGGCAGGCGCCAAACCGCTGCGCCACCCAGGGATCCCCCTGGGAGGGTTTTTGATGAACTGTGACATGGCCTTCCCCAGCGATAAGACATTTTGGTTCTAGTAGGTGGAAGCTTCACACAACTACCTAGCATAGGCCTTTGTATTCATAATATAGAACACATGAGGGCTGTTATTATAACCTGCATTGATAATAGTTCATTCCTTTTTCCCATGTTACTACTTTAGAGCATCCTCCACTAAACAGTGGGAAATATGTTAAAATGTTAATATTTTGAATAGCTTCATTCCTACCATTGGAAACAGCAGTAAATGAGAAGTAAATTGTCACTGGAAACAAAACTCTTATTGCCATTCTGTTAACAAGATAATTATGGGATGTCCCAGGAGCAAATGCTCAGTTCCTCTAGTATGAGGTTGCACCCTAGCTACATGTAGCTTGTTTTTATTCCTGCTTTTGCTCTCAATTATTCTTCATACTGTCACCTTATCTTTTTATAAATGGTAGAATTAATTTAATAGTTGTAGAATATCCCGGCAAATTTTTCCTTGCAAATAGTAATTTTTAAATGCATCCTTTTATGCAGCAGGAGTACAGAACAAAAAGGAATTATCATGGTAGTTTTCATAGAGTAAATGATACACATCAACAACCTAAAACTCAATAAAATGTAGATTAAATTTTGCTGAAAATACCGTTAGAAAATGGCACAAATCCTCCTTAGCAAACACAGCCCATAATTTATCGTTTGCAATACAGTTTTGCACATGATGGAAAGTGGTGACCTGCAAGAGTATTCCCAATACTCTTGCCCAATGTTAGTGTTGTTTGCAAAGGCCCCCAGGAAATCATTAGCAAACTCCCATCTAGAAAGAGATCAAAAGGTCAGAGGTATACATAACGTGAGATTCATGACCCATGGTTGTGGAGGGCTGTGAGTATTCTTGTTCAAAATATGGTATAGTGTTTCAAAGCATATGCTGCCATTCTCAGAGGTTAGGAGTGTGAATATGCCAGCATCTAATTGTGAACAGTATGCCAAAGACACACTTGTTCTTAAACCTCAGCCATTAGCATTGAGCATCTACATAAACTCAAATGAGTTTCAGTCAAACAGTAATTGGTTCTCCAGGTTAGAAAGTATAGAGTGGCTCAGAAACTTAAATGTAAGGAAATTGACCGCCAATTTAGAGGTGAATAACCTGGGACAAGTAGATACTATCTATAACTCAGAGATCGATGTGAAAATCCTGAGCATTATTCTGTAAAAGAGAAAGCTGAAAATAAATTCAGCTCTCGAGAAGCATGACTTTTATTCTATTTGAATACAAATAGAAATCTCTCTCCTCTCTTTCACACGCACACACACAAACTTAAAGCAAATATAGCAAAAGAAATATAGAAATAAGATGTGGCATCTTAGTATAGTAAAAATACTATAGCCTTTGAAGCCAGTCAGATCTACATTTGAATCTTATCTCATCCCTTGCTGACTGAGCCACAAAGCAAATCCTTTATACTCTCACCCAGAGTTTTCTCATCTATAAAATGGGTGAAATAGTTCTGAGAAATTAGGCATTGCTATGAGAATAAGGTACATCAGATGCTAGTGTGTATGTGGTAGCCACTTAGCTAAAGTGACTATCATAAATACTAATTTTTAAGTATACACTTGACCTCAAAACATGTTTATACAAAATGTAATTATTTTATCAAAATATTTAAGCATTGCCACCTAAAAGAACATAGGCTTAAGGCTTATGACATATGGAATTTTTAAAAACTAAATGATTGTGATTATCTAGCAATTTAATTTAATTTGCTTTTGCTTTGATGGGATTGCTAGGTTTAGTTTTGTGTTTGGTGTTTTTCACAGTGAAGGTTCACAAAAAGAAGCATTGCCTTGCCGCTAGAAATTTTTATTTTTCTTTCAGTTATGATTTTGTCTTCTAATGATTCATGTGTCATGCACCCTAACAGTAATTCTCCTTATATATTACATTTTAATATTAAGAAGCCACAAAATAAGAAAAGCAGTTTGACATCCATATTTATGATATTACTCTCTGCTTCCTATAACTTTTTTTTTTTTTAGTTGAAAATACTCAATACACTTTCTTGTATCTTTCTTCTCTTCTAATGATGAAGATCTCTCCAGGACCTTTCCAAGCAAACAGACATCCCTTACGGCACAGTACTGGATTCTGCAGTATATGAACATGTTCGCATGAAAGGAATGAATCCTTTTGAAAGGGACAGCATGTATTCCCAAATGTGGCGGATGATCAACAGAAGCAATGGATCAGAGAATAACGTTCTGGAATCCCAAGCAGGCATTCAAAAGGTACTGGTCATTGTCCTTCATTCACAGTCTATTTAGCCTCCCAGATTGGAATTGCTACATTGAGATTGGTTTATTTCTTTTTCAAAATTTTAACTTTGATGTACAGTTTGCAATTAAATTATACTTCCTATTGATTTAAAGAAGATTTTGAGTTGGCAGAGTGCTTATGGAGAGGGAATTCAAAGCCTTCCGTGCTGTGTTTAATGGATCGGTCTCCAGTGGAATTCCAAAGCTTGAAAACATGAGCTAGTATTTTGTTCAGAATGGGTCAGGGACTTATGCACAGAAGACTAAACATTTGGAAAAAGGTTTTTACAAATCCTCTTCCAAATATCATTAGGGTTATCCAATTCTTTCAAATTACTTGGGGTATTTTTTATACTGCATTTGTTTTTAAATGAAAACCTTATCTTTACTTATGTTTATGTGGTGGGTAAAAGTTAATCTTGTCAACAAATAAGGTCCTACAAATGTCTCTTTCTATTCTAAAAGTGAAAATCTTTTTTTTCCTATCTTATTTTAAATAACCATCATTTAGAAGTTATTTTACCAATAATAATAATAAAAAAAAGGCTTACGAAGCAGTCTTTTGTGTAAAACATGAAGCTAGTTTTTTATTCTGGGCTGTGGTTTATAAACACATATACAGAAGTAATTCTTTCTTCCTCAAGCCCCATCAATCTGCATGAGAGAACTGAATGATTTTTGTTTAAAATTATCCCACTGGCTAGCACAGCGAAAATCACAATGGTTGACATTCAATAAATAATTGTGGGATGAATGAAGGAATGTCAATTACAGCAACAAAGGTGGTATACACTTTTTCTCTGTAACCTTCAGCAGCAGAATAATTTGGACTGCATGTCTGAGTTCCTTGTTCAGAGGGCAAACTTATTAATATTATGTTGAAGAATGTTTTGATGGCTATAAAAAATATTCTGACACAGGTTCTAACATTATTCTATGCCATTTCATATGATGTTCTTTATCTGCTGCTGCTATTATTATGGTTCCTTAGAGTCAGCATAGTTGACATCATTATTTTAAACACTGATAAGGCTGATATAAACCTCTTTCTAAGTCCTAATGATGCATTAGCATGTGAATGTCCTTGAAATGTAAGCAATGTCCTCTAACTCCTTCACCCTTTTTTATATTAATCTAGGTGTCCTTGGACCCAAATATTAAGCCTAAAATCCACTGGGAGAATGGGTGGGTGAGAATGGGTGAGTGAGTGGACCTATATTTTGTCTGGAGAAGATGGAAGAATAGACATTTTAGGCTTTACTAGGTACTCACAGGACTTGAATAAATTTAAGCCTCAGAATAAAAGTACTTAAATGGTTTTTGGAAGAGTACTTTCCTTCATATAGTTGATTGTTAAGAATTTTGTTTTCTTGACGATAAATATATTTATAGTTTATATTTCTATTCCATTTTATAAGCCAAAGCTCTCCACACTTTATAAACTCTTTCTGTACCATACCATTCCAGAGAAAATTCACTTTTTTTCTCCAAGCAGATATACAGATTCTCAGAAAATATTTTAAAAAATATTCACTCATCCATAATTTGTTTATTCATTTTTTTCATACAATATTTGCTAAGTGCTGATTATGTATCAAACATTGATCTAGGAACTGTAGATAACTCCACCACAGAGAAATGAATAATCACTGGATCTGTGAAATATAGAGTCTGGTAAGAGAGATAGAAAAGAAAACTAAAATGCATGATCAAACAAAATGGTTTAATCATGATAAATGCTACAGAAAGAAAAAAAAAAAAACTTTGGTGCTCTTATAGAAATTAAAGAAAACATCTGTTTAAAGAATAGTGATTAAATATGGTTCCCTGAGGAGACAAAATATTAGTGATGACTTGCCTGATTGGGAACTGTTCCTGTAGAAGAGAGGGTAACAGGGCATCCAAACAAAGCATAGCCTAGGCAAAAGCCTGAAGGTACATTCAAGAAACTAGTTTAAAAATCAATGTGAGGGAATCCCTGAGTGGCTCAGCAGTTAAGTGCCTGCCTTTGGCCCAGGGTGTGATCCTGGAGACCTGGGATCAAATCCCACCTCAGGCTCCCTGCATGGAGCCTGCTTCTCCCTCTACCTGTGTCTCTGCCTCTGTCTCTGTCTCTCCCCCCCCCGCCGCCCCCGTGTATCTCTCATGAATAAATAAATAAAATCTATTAAAAAAAAATTAAAAATCAATGTGAACTGGAACATGTCAAATGAGAGAAGGGAATAAGGTTAGTAGGCAGAGGATAGATCATGAAGTACCTTGTTGCCCTTTGAAAGGAATCTGGATTTTATTTGAATGGCAAAAAATGCTACTAAATTAAGGGAATGTTGTGATTCGTTATCACCTTTCAAAAAGGTCACTGTAGCTGAGGTATAGGGATTGGTTAAGAGGATGCAGAGTGGAAATAGTGAGACCCTAAGAGACTCTTGTAAATTTCAGAGGTAGCCAGTCAAGTAGATACATGTAGACAAGGTCTTGCTTCATTCTTATGTTCTTACACACACACATTACACACACAGCCCATATACCTTACATTCTCTGTAGGTGCAAACTGAGTACACTTTCTATATCCTTGTATTTCCAAAGTAAAATAATAAATCCCAAGGATATAGAAGATCAAATGCCATGTAGAAGCTTTAAATAGTCATATATGTGTTAAGATATACATATATATCTTCCAAGGTCTTCAGTATTGTCTAAGAAAACCTCTCCTTTTCAAAGTATGTACATATAGTTTCCTACATTTTCTACTCCTGTTCTTTTTTACCTTAATGTCTTTTAACCATATAGAATTTAATTTGACATTTGTGGACATATAAAAAGAAATTACAAATATCCACACTGAGAAAATTTCAATCTGAGATTCTATGAAATAAAAGTGTTTTAGACTAGGCTATTGATAAGTTTGCATTATGTGCTAAGAAATTTAGTTAATTCTTCTGTAGCTTTTGTCATTTTTTTCTTTAAATATGTGGCTATTCCATCACCCTTCAACTTGGGTTAATGTTTCTAGTGCTGTTATTAAATGTCATACATTTTTTAAAAAGTCTATTACGAAGAAGAGAAAGAACCCCGTTCTGAGAGAGAGGGGGCAAAAACCATCTGGTTTTCTCTTCTGGTTCTTCCAGTTCTTAGGTGTTTAACTTTGGGCAAGTAACTTGTCTTCTTTAAGATTCACTCTACTCATCTGTAAACTTACCACAGTGTGGGAATTAAAAGTCTGCAAAAGACATGTGTACCTGGGTTTGAATAGAGTTCATTTTTAAAACTAAAATGTGTAAATGTAACTAACTACTAAAAATCTGTGGGACCCAGGATTTTTTTCATGTTGATAAGAATTCCTGCATCACATGTTTTTTATATGTATCAAATATATATTATATTTATAACATAAATATATACATGTGGAAGCATCAATAAATAGTATGATTAGAGTCATAAGCTCATAAGATGATCCTTTATATTACCTGAAACTGTGTAAATGTGAACAATTTGTAACTACAAAGCTTTATTATTTAGTATCTTCTAAGGTTAAGTTAAAATTTTAATATAATGAAAAGGACATTTAATAAAAAAAAGAATAATTTCTATTCCTTGAGAGTCTACTGATAAAGAGAACTCATAAGTTTAAAACTGCAAATCATGTCACCTAGTATTATACTTATTTAGTTTTCTAATTTACTAAATGGTTAGTGAAGAATATCCTTATGACTTCATAATGGAAGATATCAAAGTGAAATTTGCTTGTTGTATATATTCTTTCAAACAAAATCAGACAGCTGAAAACTGATTAGATGGAAAAAATCAGTAGTAATAATAAAGTGTATTTTGTTTCTGTTTGCAAGGTTTTGGCCAGCTTTTATTAAAACACAAAACCAACCAACCAAAAACCAATAACCTTCTCACCTGCTAAAGCTCACTGGGAGTTTATAAGATTGAGAACTAAAACACATGAAATGTAGTTGTAGATTCTTGCTTGAGCAACTAGTCTTGCACATCTCACACAGCAGCTTCTTCTTTCTGTCATTAGTTTCTAATTTGTTCAGGCAGAAAAGACCTTAGAGGTCTTCTAGGTCAACTTTCCACAAAGGCCAAACTTCTTCTACAGTGTCTTTGACAAGAGTTCATATATATAGTAACTGCCTTCCAGCAAAGCCTGCATCACTGTGCAAACAATCCTTACAATCTAATTATAACTTTAAACAGATACCATTAATGTCTCAGGTTGTGTTTGTTCTTAATTATGCTATACTAGTATCATTAAGTTTCTCTTACTTGAAGGTAGATCTTCATCCCTTCTAATATTGTTCTGTTCACCAAAGAAAGCTGTATAAATGAGGATTAAGTAAATTAGTTCTGATCTGCTATTCTTGGGAGACATTCACCTGTATCAGACTAGCCTAATTAAACTAGGGCAGATTTGACTCTCTTCCCAGAGCTTTTTGCAGATTTGCAGAGGTAGAAAAAAATGTATATGACAAATATAACAGAAAATTTTAGTGCATTCATTCAACAATCATTTATTAAACACTCTCTATGTACCAGCCAGGATTCTGGTTGCTGAAGTGAACGTAAATGAAAGCAAAATGCCTTCACAGAGTTCACATTCTAATGGAGGAAGCAGATAATAAATAAAATATGTTGTATTTCAGTAGTGATAAGTGTTAAAGACAAAAAGTAGGAGAGGTAGAAGGGGAACAGGAAGGAGATGGTCTGCCTTGTTAGATCAAATGGCCAGGGAAGGCATAAGGAAATAACATTGGAATAAAGACATGAAGAAGATGGGGGAGAAAAAAAGAATTGTATATCTGGTTGACATGTTTTCAGACAAAGGGTTAGCCAAAGCAAAGGCCCTGAGGTGGGAGCATGCCTGGATGTTCTAAGACTGTGAAGGAGGCTTGTGTAACTCAGAAATAAGATGTAATATCAGAAGTGTAACAAAGTCAGAAAAGTAGAGGGCCAGGTGGTAGGGGAGAAGGAATATTATATAGGGATGTGTTACTTACAGCAGAATCCTGTAAAATCAGCATCGCTTGGGAGCTTGTTAGAAGTACAGACTCTTCGGCCCCACCTAAGCCCTTCTGGATGTAAATCTCAGTCCAAGAAGATTCCCAGGTGATTCATATGCATGCTAAAGTCTGAAAATGCTAATACAGGGCTGTATAAAACATTCCAAGTGGGCTTTTACTCTATGGGAGATATGATACTTAGGAAGGTTTGGAACAGAAGAATAACACAATATAACTCTTAATTTGGCAAATCACAGGTAAAGCTCTGAGTAGGAATGAAGAAACTGGGCATAATACTGAAATAGAGAGGGATCCCTGGGTGGCGCAGCGGTTTGGCGCCTGCCTTTGGCCCAGGGCGTGATCCTGGAGACCCGGGATCGAATCCCACGTCGGGCTCCCGGTGCATGGAGCCTGCTTCTCCCTCTGCCTGTGTCTCTGCCTCTCTCTCTGTGACTATCATAAAGAAATAAAAATTTAAAAAAAAAAAAATACTGAAATAGAGAACTTTCTGGTTATTTATAAGGCAATATTTATTTTCTGATAACCTATTAAACTCAGGTGGTAAAGAACAAATTATTCTAAAACCCTAGCCATGAGGATTACTCAAGAAGGAAAGAAAATGAGGATTGGTAGGATTAAAATCCTAGCCAGAGGATCCCAATGGTAACTGCATAATACCTCAGACTACATAGTTCAAAGAGGATATTAAAAAAAAAAAAATCTGATGGCTACTATGGCAACAGGGAAGCGAGGGATGGTGTTGGCAGCAGTAGTTTTCAATCAGAAAGATAGCATCAATTTGCAAAGCTAATTAGGCCACACAAGTCCCAGAGCAGTATGGGGAAAGAGAAACTGACAAGGTCCAGGTGTGGAGCAAAGCCACTGGGCTCAGGCCCCAGCTCTAATGCCAGCTGGAAAACTGGAGTATTGAAATAAAAGCCAAGACAAAAGATTGGTCATGTCGTCAAATGGGCCAATATAAAGGATTTTTAAGGACTGGCATAGAAAGATGAATTCTAGACCCTGTGAAGTGACGAAGTAAGCCTATCCTCTTTATTGATCTGTGACTGAAAAAAACTGGGCAGATTGAACCCGTTGTTTTATTTATTCATTCAACACACATTCAGGGAGCACCTATTTATCAGGCATTATTCTGGGCATTGGGAATTACATAGAACAAAGAAAGTCCTTGTCCAAATGGAGATTATACTGTAGTGGAGAGAAAACAATAGACAAGCACATAAACATGTGCTATGAAGAAACATTAGAAAGGTAAGAATGAAAGAAAGCAGAAGAGGAAGAAGGATGTTGCCATCACACATAAAGTGGTCATAGAAAGCATCTCTGAGAAATTGCATTTGAGTAGAGATCTGAAAGAGGAAAAAGTATGGCCCATGAAGGCTGTGGAGAGACAGCGAGGACAGGAAGTGCTCCAGGCAGAAGGAATATTCCTGCAAAATTCCTGAGGCAGTGGTAGCTTGGCATGATGGAGAGAAATGTCAAGCAAGACCAATGTGGCTGGAGAAGGGTGCCTGGGGTGGGTGGGTAGGGCATGCAGAAAAGAGGGGTAGGAAATAAGGCCACAGTGGAAGTTAGGCAGGATAGTGGCCTAAAAATGTTGAAGCATGGAACCCATTAAAGTTCAAATTGTACCTTTTTCTTTTGTTGAGATATAACTGACATATGACATAGTTTCAGACGTACAACATAATGATTCCATGTTTTTGTGTATTGCAAAATGACCACAATAAGCCTAGTGAATATCAGTCACCATTGTTACAGATTTTCTTTTTGTGATAAGAACTTTTAAGATCTATCTACTCTCTTAGCAACTGTTACATATGTAGTGTGGTATTATTAACCATATCACCATGCTGTACATTACATCCCCATGGCTTATGTATTTTATGAATAAAAGTTTTACCTTTCAATCCCTTTTACCCATTTTATCCTAATTGAGGAATGAAAGGCATTTGAATATCTTAAATCGCTTCAAGTGATTCTGATTCACAATAAAGGTTGAAAATCACTGATATATTGGAGTCATTTAAATGATTTTGAGTTTTGAATAATTCTGAGGTTGCGAGTAGGAGAATGACATGAGGTGACTTACTTTTCAAAGGTCCATTCAAGGTGCTGTGTGGAAGATAGGGGAGGTCAAGGCTAGAAGCAAGAAGAGTGAGATTACTGTAATAATCTAAGTGATACATGATGGTGGGTGGACCAAAGTGCTTATATTGGAAGTGGGAAAAAGTGATTAAATTTGGATATATTTGTTGTGCCCAAGTTTGCGAATCTGAGAAACCACCAAAGAGCTGACACCGATGCAAACACACGAGGGTTTATTTACAAGCTCGGGCTTGGGTCCAAGTACACCCGACACAGCGGAGCAGGGACTTGGCCCCCAATCTTGGTTTCAGTTTAGTTTTAAGGGCTGGTCTAGGGGACCTCCAGAAGGGGTGGAGGAATTTCTCAAGTTCTGTTTACATTCTGATATGGGGCTTTCAAGGGCATTGAGCTCTGTTCTTATTCTAATATGGGGCTTCCTGCCACCGGCTTGGGCTCTGTTCTCATTCTAATAGGGGCTTCCTGCCCTTGGCTTGGGCTCTGTTTTTATTCTAATATGGGGCTTTCTAGGACGTTAAGCTGTAAACTGTTTTTTTCCTGTAACTGAAGGAATGTAAATTTCAGCTCTTATTCACAGGGGCCTGGAATGGCTGTACTTGTGCTAACACTGAACTTAAAGTGGAATGGCCTTAATTTCCTCGGCCTCCACATATTTTGAAAGTATCTCTGACAGATTTTCTAAAAAGACTGAGTTGGGGTATGAAAAACAAAAGTTAAAAATGAGTCCAGTGTCTTTGGCCTAAGTAGTTTGAAGAATGAAGTTGACTATTTTGAGGTTGAAAATGCTATAAGGAAGAGCAGATTTGAAGAGCCAAATGAAAATTTGCCTTTGCGTGATTCTTAATATGAAACGTTTATTAATTATCCAAGAAAGCTGCTTTCTATATATGAATTGAGTGAGAAAAAGTTCTAGTTGGAGATGGGAGATTACTAGCATAGAGTCTATATTTAAAGTGGTAAGACTTGATGATATCACTGAAGATGTGTGCCTATCTAGAGAAGAAAGCTATCTAAAGACTAATCCCTGGGACAATTTAGGATTTAGAGGAAGGGAAGTTAAAAAGGATATAACAGAGTCAAAGAAGGGTCAGCCTGGGAAGCAGGGGCAAAACCAAGAGTGTTTGTTTAGGAGCCAAATGAAAAAATGTTTCAAGAAAGTTCAAATCATCAACTCTGTCAAATGATGCTAATGGGTGAAGTATGGGTGAAGACTGAGAATTAGTGATTTATTTGGCAACCTGCAGTCACTGGTGACCTTGACAAAAGCATATCTGGTAGGGGGAGAGGAGAAGGAATAAGAATTAGATTGGAGGGAAAAATGAATGAGAAGAGAGGCAGTGGAAATTACAAGACTAAGTACTTTTATTTTTTATTTCAGTTTTCTTATTCAAGTATGATTAACATAGTGTTATTAGTTTCAGATGTACAATATAGTGATTTGACAACTCTATACATTACTCAGTGCTCATCAAGACAAGTGTACTCTTAATCCCCTTTATCTATTTCACATGCCTTACCCACCTTTCCTTTGGCAACCATTCATTTGTTCTTGATATTTGAGTCTGTTGTTATGGTTGTTTTTCTTTTTTTCTTTGTTCATTTGTTTTGTTAGGCTGGGCACTTTTTAAAGGTGTTTTGTTGAAAGGAAATGCTGAGTAATAGTGGGAAGGGTCCTAGAGTGTGCTGTGAAGTTTGGGAAAAATTTTCTATGAAAAAAGATATGTACAATATCTGTATACTAATGGAATACTGCAGTAAAGAGGGGGAAAACTCATGGCTCCGGAGAGAGACAGGAGAACTGCTGGAGATCTGTCCTTGAGTAAGTGATAAATAATGAAATCTAGTGCACAAGTAGAGGTTTGGAATTAGGAGCACAGTTCATCCATAGTAAGAAGAGAGAAGGTAGACCATATGGGCATACGTGCAGATAAGTTGGAAGATCATTTTTGATTGTTTGCATTTACTCAGAGAAATAGGAACCAAGACCATCACTCAAGTCTAAGCAACAGGATAAAGATTCTGGAGATTTAAAGAGAGAGAAGATAGGAATGGTTGTTCTGGAGAATGGAAGGGACAGTAAGCTAGTGAAATCTAATGGTATTCCTGGAAAAGACGAAAGGCTCTTTTGCAGTAGTCATCATGACTATAAATTGAAACCAATCAGCATGATTGTGGGCTTTGCTATAGCCATCTTCAGCTGCCTAAGTATAAACATGGAGTCCACAGAGAAAAGATTTCACCAGAATTGATGTTTACCAGATAAGCATGATAGAAAGCAATGGGGTGAGGGAGTTGAGAATATATGCAAAGAAATGATCATTATTATGAATCATGGAATCTCAGCTCAGGAGGAAAGTAGTGACCCAGAAGAGATTGAGGATGACATGAACAATGGACTGTTGGTCTGAATGAGACTAAAGAACTGTAGGAGTCCATGAACCAGAAGAACAGGGTTGGAAATAATACAAAGTTGGTTTCAAGATGATACATTTGAAATAGAGATGATGAAGAGAGTGCTAGTATTGGAAATGATATGACATGGGAGTGGGTGGCTAAGGTAGGAGGAAAGACACAATCCTTGGAGAAGAAGAAGCCAAGTACTGGAAAAGGATGTCTATGTGAATAATCGAATCACCAAGAATAACCCTAGAACTAGAATTTGAGAGAATGACAGGGAGCTAAGTGATAAAATCTTTGAGCTATGCTGGTGTGACACAGAGTCAGCAGACGACTACAGTAGGAATGAGCGTAGTCTGATAGCATAAGATTCAAATCCAAGGCTCTAGAAGTAGTTCAAGGGGCAAGGAGGACACCTACCCATGATCCAGCACCAAATATATGAATGTTGTATAAAATAAAAATAGCCACTATTTGAGAAGACCAAAGACAATCTGCAGAAGAGAAGCAAGTTCTACTCAGCAAAAGAAGGTTAAAGGAAATTCCAAAACAAAACAAGAAACAGATTAAGGATTTAGACAGGGCTTGGGACAGTCTCAGTTTTGCCAGGTGTCCTACTGTTATTATTAACAGCATACTGTGATATTATGAGATAAATAAGAAATATATATATATTTGTCTTCCTCCTATTTCTGGCACAAAGCTCCTAAAAACTTTGGAATTTTTTAAGTGTTGAAAGCAACCATGGTGTCTTTTATTATGTTAATGAGGGTGATTTTTGGATTATACCCCCCTGGTTGGTTAGATGGGGACCGAACCAGATGATCAGAGGGTTGGGACTTTCAGTCCCATCTCCTAGGAGGGGAGAGGGGCTGGAGATTGAGTTTAATTACCAAATGGCCATTGATTTAATCGATTATGCCTATGTAATGATGCTCCATAAAAACCCAAAAGGACAAGGAAAAGGTTGTTGGAACCAGTCAGAAACACAGATAACAACCTGGAGTTGTAATCAGCTTCTGAAGGGAGGGTACAGTCTTGAGGGACTGAACCCTTAACCTGTAGAATCTGCTGATATTTCCTATAGCCAGTGTCAGAATTGAGTTGAATTGTAGGATGCCCAGCTGATGTCTGGGAATTGTTGATATGGGCACCCCCACCCCAACGTGTCAGAATTGGTCCCAGAATCTTAAAACCCCTTCACTCAAGATTATTCCCATCAGAGGGCACCTGGGTGGCTCAGTTAGTTAAGCATCCGACTCTTTTTTTTGTTTTTTTTAACTTTCATTTATTTATGATAATCACAGAGATAGAGGCAGAGACATAGGCAGAGGGAGAAGCAGGCTCCATGCACCAGGAGCCCGACATGGGATTCGATCCCAGGTCTCCAGGATCGCGCCCTGGGCCAAAGGCAGGCGCTAAACCACTGTGCCACCCAGGGATCCCAAGAATCCGACTCTTGGTTTCAGCTCAGCTAATGATGTCTCAGGTCATGAGAATGAAGCAAGCAGGAACCAAATTATATAAAAGAAAAAAGGCTGTAGTAGAAAACAAATTTCATGTGTTATAGGTTTACATATAGTAATTCCTGGTTTTATGCCTTTCAAACTTATGAACCAAATTGGTCATATTCTTTTTTCTGATTGTTCCATTCCCCTTCCAGAAGTCCTGCCAATGCATTTTTAATGCTTGGGATTGGGTGTTTTTATTTTTTTTTTAAGATTTTATTTATATATTTTAGAGAGAGAGCATGGGCAGGGGGAGAAATAGAGGAGAGAAGGAGTGAGGGGGAAAGAATTTCTAGCAGACGATGTGCTGATCATGGAGCTCAACTTAAGAGCTCAATTCCATGAGATCATGACCTGAACTGAAACCAAGACCAGAGGCCCAACCGACTAAGCCACCCAGGTGCCCCTATTATTATTATTTTTCTAAACTGATTTTTGTTTCTAATAATAATATCATGGATGTTTGAAGTCAAAATTAGTCTTGATTAGATATTTTCTCAAAGGGTAAAGGAGAAGTCCAAAACTACATACTTCTTAAATAATCAAAAGCATTTTAACTTGAAATAGAGTATGTTAGATCTTAACAGCACACAAAGTAAAATGAAAACTAAAAAGATTTTTTTTCTAGATGCCCAGAAAAAAATAGATTCTGTAAATTAAAGTGAAAATAATAAAGTGGTGTCTTGTGTATATAAAGATGATAGTACTAAACTGCCATTAACAGAGCATGTAATTTTAAAATTGCTTTTTTATATAATGATTTAATCCATGATGAAAGCCAGACCTGCTCCAATTCTTCTTTTAATTAGCTACATTCAACTCCAGTTCATCTACTCATTCACCCATTCCTTTAATAACAAATATTTATTGTGTGGGTGCTACCTATTAGAAACTATGATAGGCACAGAGGATGCAGAAATGGATTATCCAGTGAGGGCAGGGCAGCAAAATGCAATATAGTAGCTAATCTACAGAGAAATGTAGAGATGACAAGAGAACACAGAGAAAGGGAATTTAACATAGCCTGAGGGATGAGGCTAGTTCAAGAGCCTCCAGAGGAAGCCTTCCAAGAGGAAGTAATGTTAATCTTCGAGTAAGTAGGATTTAATTAAGTAAAAGAGAGATAGGAGCAAGTAGGATAAGGAGACAGCCTGAACAAAAACATGGAGGTGAGCAAAACACAGAACATGCAGGAAATAAAAAGTAATTGCAGTTAGATATAAGGTGCTTAGGGGGCACCTGGGTGGCTCAGTTGGTTAGGCATTTGCCTTTGGCTCATGATCCTGGGGTCCTGGGATGTAGCCCTGCATCAGGCTACTTGCTCATCAGGAAGCCTGCTGTGCTCTCTGTCAAATAATTAAATAAAATCTTTTAAAAACTTTAAAAAAGATATAAGGTGCTTATATTGGTCAAGTTTATCTAAAGAAAAAGAACAATATATATATTCATATGTTATGTTCGTATATTTGTGTGTGTATATGTGTGGGTACACATTTATATACAAGATGAGATTTATTATAAGGAATTGGCTCATGCAATTATGGAGGCTGACAAGTCCCACCATCTGCTGTCTATAAGCTTGAGACCCAGGGAAACTGATGATTTAAATTCCAGTGTGATTCTGAAAGCCTGAGAACTAGGAGTGCTAATGGTATAAATCCCAGTTCAAGAGAAGAAGCAGACTCATGTGCCCTGGGCTGAAAGCGGCACTAAACCGCTGAGCTATCCGGGCTGCCCAACCTTGGTTTAGTTCTTATTCTCAACAAAGTTTCCCAAATTGGAAAATGCTCATACATTTGAAAAATTTCTACTGGGGGGATGCCTGGGGCTCAGTGGTTGAGCATCTGCCTTCAGCTCAGGTTGTGATCCTGGGGACCTGGGATTGAGTCCCACATCAGGCTCCCTGCAGGGAGCCTGCTTCTCCCTCTGCCTATGTCTCTGCCTCTCTCGGTGTCTTTCATGAATAAATAAATAAAATCTTTAAAAAATATTCTGTTGGAAAAATGCACAAAAGTAAAAAAGTATAATTCCACCATAATTTGAAAATCAGCTCACTCTATCCATCCAGTTCTACCCTCAGTTAATCTCCATTAAAACAGCAGGGTGCACATCTTTATGACTTTTTTTTTATTTAGTGGGCACATGTATGTATGCAGTTTTTCACTTGGTTTCCATTTGAACTTTTTTTTAAGGAAATGTTCTCTGCCTTTGTCTTTACCAATTTCTGTCATTAACATCTTTCAGATTAGCATATATATTTATATATCATTATAATATCTTCAAAATAGTCTATAAACTATTGTAATTGACCAAATCATTGCCCTTGATGAACACTTTGAATGTTTCATGTATTTATCTCTGTAAGCAGCTGTGATAAACATCTATTTTTATATATTTATTATTTTCTTTTGTAAATACAGCCATAAAAGGGGGATTCTGAGTTAAGGAGTATATGCTTTTACAAATTGAATAACCACTCTCAAATTCATGTCTGGAAATGGTAAACCTGTTTCTACTTTCTATACAAAAGAAGTTGTTTTCATTGACAGAAGTGACAGAAGTGAATGATATTATTCTTTTGTATTTTCAGTTTTGCCAAAATAATGAATGAAAGGTATCTCCTTTTTATTTTTACTTTTCTGATTCTAGTTTAAACATTTTTTCAGATGTGTACTACTTCTATACATCATATTTATATTGTGAAATTATTTCTTTCATACTTTTTTATTGATTTGTTATTGTCAATTTTAATATCCCTTTTAAAAAGATGAATAATAGTACTTTGGGGTTTGTTTTTCTTTTTTTGTTGTTGTTTTGTTTTTGTTTTTGTTTTGTTTTGTTTTGTTTGGTCACTCTACCTTTCACCCTCCAGACTTTTCTTATCCTTGTCCATGGCCACATTTATACCAACAGTTAAACAGATGCACTGGCAAGCAAACACAATTTGGTCAGGCCCTAATATAAATCCACATGCCCAAGTGTACACTTCATAAGACAACATTTCTTTTGCCAGACAGTACTTTCAAAGAGCAGCATTTACTTTGTGAAAAATGGGAAAAGCTAAATGATTTTGTAAATATGCCTCTAAGCTGGCCACTCTTTGCAATCTTCCCTCTTATCCCTAAGAATATTAACATAAATAAGAATTTTATAATACTTAGTTCCCTAGTAACAGATATATGCTGAGAAGGCTCCAATTTTTTGGAATGTTTTTTTTCTATAGCAAAAATATTGGACTTTTGTGCCGACGTATTTGTTTCCATTACATTAAGCTATACACCTTTAACATATACTTTGAATTTTTAGTTTCTCATCAAACCCCCCTTCCCTCAGTAGGAGAATTAGCAGTTTATATGGGTTTTATTTGCATTCCTGTGAGTTCCAAATCCTGATTGTCCTTTCATATCCTCAAAGGACTCTCTCTCCTCTCACTCTGATTTATGTGCTTAGTGTTCTATTGTGATTTTCTGCTTCTCAACTACTGAATTCAATTCTTCTACTAAAGCTTAAATGCCATGATTACTAATGTATCCTCCTGCTTTAATATTTCGCAGATTAACTGTCATCTTGAATACTAAAGCTTCTGATTACAGATTCTTCCTTTCTTGTTAAATATCCATAACACTATTATTTTTATTTTAAATCAACATGTTTTGTAAACTCCTTTAGGGCTCTCCCATATGGCACCAACTCAGTCTAAGAGATAATAAAATAAGTAAAATTTCAATGCCTTGATAGTTTTGGGGGGCAATAAATATATTATACATTTAACAAAAAACCATGTTTGCTAGAAAATAGCCCATTCTTTCAATTTTCTCTTTATTTCTCCTATTACATATATTAAAAACAGGAATTCAAAAAGTACAAAATAGGTTTTTAAAACTCTATAACTAAGGGTAGAGCTTCTCATTTTATGTCAGAAGGAATTAGTTTATAATACAATCTATGTCATGTTAATAGTTTCATATTGAACATTCAACATATAAATTTTTTAAAGATTTTATTTATTTATTCATGAGAGACACAGAGAGCGAGAAAGGCAGAGACACAGGCAGAGGGAGAAGCAGGCCCCATGCAGGGAGCCCCACGTTGAACTTGATCCCGGGTTTCCAGGATCACACCCCGGGCTGCAGGCAGCACTAAACCGCTGCGCCACTGGGGCCGCCCTCAACATACAAATTTTTGTTGAAACTTTATATTTTATTTATTTCAAATTGTAAAATACATGTAATATAAAATTTACCACCTTAGCCGTTTTCCTTTGTATGGTTTAGTGGCATTAAGTACATTAGCATTATTATACAACCATCACCATGATCCATCTCCAGAACTCTTGTCATCCTGCAAAACTAAAATTCTATACTCATTAAATAATAGCTTCCTACTCCTCCTTCCTCCAAATCGCTGGAAACCACCATTCTGCTTTCTGCTTTTATGAATTTGACTACTTTAGGAACTTCATGTAAATGGAATCATACAGAATGTGTCTTTTTTTTTGTGACCATTTCACTTACCATGATGTTCTCATGGCTCACCATGTTGTATGTCCGAATCTCCTTTCTTTTTTAAGGGTAAGTAATATTTCATTGTATGGATATACATTTTGTTCATCCATTTATTTGGTGATAGTTACTTAGGTTTCCTCCACTTTTTGGCTATTGTGAATAATGCTGCTAATGAACACAGTTGTAAAAATATATTTGAGTCCATTTTTTTTCAATTCTTTGAGGTATTTACCCAGAAGTGGAATTACTGGATCATATGGTAATTCTGTTTTTTAAATACTTTAAGGAATAACATTGTTGTCCATACCAGCTGCACCGTTTTATGTATCTACCAGTAGTGCACAGGGTCCAATTTCTCCACATCCTGGACATCACTTGTTCTGATTTTTTTTTTTTTTTGATGGCAGCCATCCTAATAGGTGTGACATGGAACATGTGAAGTTAAGTTCCATTTATTTGTTTTTTAAGAGGCACTATTTTGACTAACAAACTCAAATTGCTATAATCTTCATCATTTATTCCAATAGAAATGAAGTTGTTCTGGGTAGTCATCTAAAGATCAGCATTCATGAGAAGTAGGACTTCTCCATCCAACAGAAATGACTCACCCAAGAATGATTCTCAAAGGTGGAAGAGACCAATAACCTAACAATCTGCTGGAGGTAGCAAGAGAGGCAAATCAGAATGGGAGAAGAGGCATGCAATGCACAGTTCAACAAAACAAAACCCATGCTATTCTGACATACCCAGTTGAGAAGTGTTTTCCTAAAGTCTCTAGAAAAGTTTATCTCTATTACCTGTTCCTGTTCTCAGAATTTCTCACAGTCCTACAGCTGAATGGGAATGTGGAAATCTTTCAGTTTAATCATTTTTATTTTATAGATGAGAAGATTACACTTAAAAAGGTTAAGTGATTCACTCAGGCCACACAACTAATTAGTGTCAAGATTTATAACTACAGCCCACATCTCTTCACTCCTACTCACTTCTTCTATCACAATTATAGAATTTTAAACTCTAATGTCCCCCCCCAAAGCTAATTAAAATTCACATCACAATTTGAGTGGTTCTCAAACTTTATAGGGTACTAAGAATTACCTAGAGTGGCTTCACAAAATGCTTATTCCCCAACTCCAGACCCAAATATTAAGATTCACTGGGTCAGGGGTGGGACCTCAAGAATTAAATTTTAACAAGCCATCCAGGTGTTTCAGATGATTACTCAAAGAATATCTTGTGAGAATCACTCTTCTAGGCATTATGTAAAAGCCCTTGTATGAGGCCAGTGATCCTTAAAGTATGAGTGCTGGACCAGTGACATCAACACTACCTGGGAACTTGTGAGAAAAGTAAACTCTAGACCTTACTCCAGAACTACCTAATCAGAGACTCTGGAGGGGCGGAAGGAGAGTGTTTGCAATACCATATATTAGCTAGCTCCTTGGACGATTCTGATGCAAATAAAGTTTGAGAATCAATGGCCTATGCTATATTGAATATAAGAAAGCCAGTCTGTTCTAACACCTTCCAACCAGAGGCTTTAGATACCCAAAGCTTCAGATATATCTAGGTAATCTAAAATCTTTTATCATCCTAATTGATACTACCAGGCTGTTTTATATGTATACACGATTTTCTGGAATGTTTCAACATTAACAAAAAACCTTTGCTATCTTTGCTTCTTACACGCAATTAATCAGGAAGAAGAGGTTAAGTGAGGGGCACATCAAGTGGCAAATGTTGCCTCTCCCCTTGTGACAGCATTTAATTTTGGGGAACAAGACAATTCTTATCTGCGTGCTGCACATCTCTACCTGGATGCCCTGCCAGTGCTCCTGCCACCCTTATGTCTAACACTGAACTGTCTTTCTGTGCAAGTTGATGCTTATCTTTTCGTGTTTTTTTTTTTTTTTTTTAATTTCTGTTAAAAATACCGATACCCTCTCTGCCATCCAGGCTAGAAATTGAAGAGTCATTATCATTGCTTTTCATCTTTCTCACCAGAGCCAATTGATTGCTTTAACTATCAATCCTACCTCTGAAGCATCTCTCCCGTTAATCGCTCCTTTCCTTTTCTACTTCCAGACTTCATGTCATTATTATTATGCTCCTGGACTACAGAACCAGCTAAGTGGTTGGCCCCATCCCACCAATTAATCTTCCCTCAGCATAGTTCTGATAGCAATCCCATCTGTGCTCAAAGCCTGTAAGTGTTCTACTCTGTCTTCAGTGCAATTTGGTTATTTTAGCATTCGAAAATCTCTACACTTTGGCATTCTCCTTCTCTTCAGTCTTCATTTATTCATTCATTATTTTTATAGAAAAAATATTTACTGAACACTTATACTAAATACTCATCTAGGTATCTTTTCCACTTCATGTATGTGCTTTATATTAAACGAAGTTACGGGCTTGCTCTTAAATCCTTTGATATTCTTACATACCAAGTGGTTGCTCATTTCCTGTTTTTTTCTTTCTTTCTTTTTTTATTTTTGTTGTTGTCATTGTTTGATTTTTGGTTTTTTTTTTTGTTTGTTTTTTGTTTTTTTTTTTTAAATCAGGAATCCAGTCCTTCCACTGTTTTCCTTTTCTGTCCTTTGGCTATTCATTTTCAAAGTCTATCTCAGATTCCAAGAAGCTTTTCCTAATTCTCTAAAATACTTTATTTCTCCATTAAACTCTCTTAATAATTTGCTCATCCTCACATATGATTTATTAGCATTATATTTGTCTGTGTCTGTCTGTCCTTCTAGACACAGGTCTAGATCCATACCTGATTTGTCAGTTTTTCCCTATGTCTCTTTGCAACTCACAAATGCAGAAATAGTTCTGTAAATCTTTAGTGAATTAAATATCTCAGTTTCAAGCTTGATTCTTAGTCTTTCTTTACAACTTAAATGAGTAGATCATCTTTGATAGTAGTCAATTTCAGTTTGCTAATGAATTCAACCTCCCAAATTTCCAAGTTTGAGTCGATAGTTTTTAAAAGAACTAGATAGTTTTGCTTTTTTATTATATTCTAGATGGTACAACTTATTATATTAAAAATTTCACAGTAAAATAATATTTCCTATAAATAAAATAGGTCTCAAACACTTTTCAAACTAATTTAAATGGTCTCAGTCTCCTTGTGTATGTTTATTTAATGGAGATCTATTACTTTGATCAGAGGGGTTGGACATTTATAATTTTGCATGTTTAGGTTGGTAACATGATCAGTTTTATGTACCTGTTTTATACTTTTTATCTAGAAGGCAAGAAGCAAGGCAGGAAATACAGAGTAGGGCCAGGCTAGGGTCAAGTTAGTTTAGCACTCACCTCAGGTGCATAATTTAAGGGAGATGCCAAAAAACTATACAATCACTATACATAGACATGGCTCCAAGTGGCAGTTGCAGATCTAGCCTTTACTTAAATTTTTGATATT